>NC_133386.1:84302846-84462639 GCF_047511655.1 Castor canadensis | reverse complement strand
CAAACATGTGCCCATACAATCACACATATGCACCCCGTCATTCACTCACACATTCATACTCACTCACACTCAAAAACAGACTCACACACACACACACACACACAGAAATACATACTCACAAATATACGCACATACAGTCACACCTATGTCCCCACTCTTACTCCGACTCACACACTCATACCCCCTTACTCAAAAATAGACTCACACCTCTACACACACAAAAATACACACTCACAAACAGGTACATACAATATCACATATGTACCCCCTTTCAATCACTCAAACATTTATACTCACTCACACTCAAAAAGAGATTCAAACACCTACCCACACACAAATACCCACTCACAAGCATATACACCTACAAACACAAATGCCCACATGCACAGATGACAACACACACTCACGCACACCCATACAAACCCATGAACACAAACACTCACACACCCACCCTCACACCAAACGCATTCACATGCTTTCACACTCACACACACACACCCTTGAATTCATACTCTGACCCATAAGCCAACCCACTAAGACCCATCAGTCACACACACCCACACAAAACTCACACACATTGAAATACGTACTGAAACACAGAAGCCAACTCCCACGAATAAAACTCTCACGCAGACTGTCAGTGACACACACTCACCGACACATGCTATCAAACGTACACACACAAACACACACACTCTCACACATTCCCTCAAACTCAGATACAAACACCCACACTTACACACTCACACACACAGAAGTACACACTCACAAGTAAACACACATACAATCACACATAGGTACCCACTCTCACTCTCACTCACACAGTCATACTCACTTACTTAAAAATAGACTCACACCTATACACACACAAAAAGGCACACTCACAAGCATATACACGTCAAAACACAAACACACATGCCAACACACAGTCACACATTACACACGTATAGAAATACACACTCACATATATACGCTCCTACAATCACACATTATGCACACCTGTCACTCACTCACACATTCGTACTCACTCACACTCAAAAATAGACTCACACACCTACACACACACAGAAATACACACTCACAAATATACACACATACAATCACACAATTTACCCACTCTAACTCTGACTCACACAGTCATACTCACTCACTCAAACATAGACTCACACCTACACACACACAAGAATATACACTCCCAGGCATATACACATGCAAACACAAACACACATGCACCGATGCCAACAGTCACACACACCTTTACACACTTAGAAACACAGAAGTCACACACTCACCTCACAAACCTATGTACATGCCATATCACATATGTACCCCCTTTCAGTCACTCACACATTTATACTCACTCACACTCAAAAATAATCTCAAACACCTACACACACAAATACGCACTCACAAGCCTATACACATACAAACATAAACACACACATACGCAGATGCCAACACACCTGCACACACCCATGCACACACTCAAAAGCACACACACATTCACCCTCACACACATATGAACATACACGTACACACAAATGCACGCGTACAAACACAACACACCGACACATAACGCAAAACACAGTATTGTACACATCACACACCAGCACACACAAAAACCCTTACACAAAATCATTCATATACATACACCCTTGGACACAAGCACTCACACACCTGCATACACACTTACACAGTAAGTCACAAACACTCACACTCATAAATAGGCTCACACACCTACACACACAGAAATACACACTCAACACTATACGCACATACAATCACACATATGTACCTACTCTCGCTCTCACTCACATACTCATACGTACTCAAAAGTGGACTCACACCTATACACACACAAAAATACACACTCACAAGCATATACACATGAAAACACAAACACACATACACAGATGCCAACACACAGTCACACACACCCTTACACACTTATAACCACACAAGTCACACACTCACCCTCACACACACTTCCACACCTATGAACATACAAATGCAGACATTCACACTCTCTCACACACACACTCACCCACAAACTCACCCACAATATTGAATCGATACTCAAACCCGAGCCAACACACTGACACACATCACAAACGCACACCCGTTCCCATCTCACACACACACACGTACACACCCATACACACACACACTGACTCATTCACAAACACTCACAGCCATACACACTCAGATATGTACACGGACACACACCCAAACGTCCACAATCACAAACATATATGCACACGCTCATTCATGCACATATTTACAAATTCACGCTCAAATGTAATCAGACACATACAAACACAGAAACACACACAGATATAAACAAACACTAACACACATGTGAACACACAAAGGAGACAACACACACAAACCCTACCCTCACATTCACACACTCACAGAAAAACACAATCACACTTAGAAAACACACGTGCATACGCAGACATGTGAATACACCCAAGCCAACACAGTAACATACAAATGCACTCATTCACTGACTCTCATACTCACCCACATATCTCCCACTGCATGCACTCACACTCATACACACACACACGCACACACTCACACCAACGCACACAAGAACCAACCTCACACAATCATTCACACTCCCGCACCCAAGCACCAACGCCCACTCAATCCCAAACTCACTGACACACTCACTTGCAAACGCCTGCACATTCTCACACACCTCCCCACACCAAAACACAATGTCACACACTAACTCATTCACACTAACTCTCGCACCCATGAACAAAGAAATTCATGTTCAAATACACATGTACACACAGATGCAGTCACACATTCACTCACATACACCCACCAACACCCAAAAACTCACACTCACCCACACATGACTCCCTTGCAATCACATGCACACCTATAGAGAAAAAATTCCAGACGCTCGCACACTCACATTTACACTCCCGCACAGTCACTTACACACACATTCAAAACTCACACGCTCATACACCTACACGTTTACACATTTACTCTGTCTCGCACTCACACACAAACACCCTCCAAAGCATTTGAATCCATACTCAGACACACATGCCAACCCACTAAGACACATCACACAAATACACACACTCACCGCTCACATACACTTTCAAACACACACAAACACACAAGCCAACTCACAAAAACAAAATTCTCACATTGACTCTGTCACTCACACTCACACACTCAACACCACATGCAATCACACACACACAGAAACACAAACACACACGGGAATACGCTCTCTCGCATTCACTGAAACACACATTTATGCACCCTCTTACACACCCACACACACAGAAATACGGACTCACAAACATAGGCCCGTACAATCACACCTATGTACCCCGTCATTCACTCACACATCCATACTCACTCACACTCAAAAACAGACTCACACACCCACACCCACACACAGAAATACATACTCACAAATATACGCACATACAGTCACACCTATGTCCCCACTCTTACTCCGACTCACACACTCATACCCACTTACTCAAAAGTAGACTCACACCTATACACACACAAAAATACACACTCACAAACAGGTACATACAACATCACATATGTACCCCCTTTCAGTCACTCAAACATTTATACTCACTCACACTCAAAAATAGATTCAAACACCTACACACACACAAATACCCACTCACAAGCATATACACATACAAACACAAATGCCCACATGCACAGATGACAACACACACTCATGCACACCCATACAAACCCATGAACACCAACACTCACACACCCACCCTCACACCAAACGCATTCACATGCTTTCACACTCACACACACAAACACACACACACCCTTGAATTCATACTCTGACCCATAAGCCAACCCACTAAGACCCATCAGTCACACACACCCACACATAACTCACACACATTGAAATACGTACTGAAACACAGAAGCCAACTCCCACGAATAAAACTCTCACGCAGACTGTCACTGACACACACTCACCGACACATGCTATCAAACGTACACACACAAACACAGACACACTCTCTCACATTCCCTCAAACTCAGATACAAACACCCACACTTACACACTCACACACGCAGAAATACGCACTCACAAGTAAACACACATACAATCACACATAGGTACCCACTCTCACTCTCACTCACACAGTCATACGCACTTACTTAAAAATTGACTCACACCTATACACACACAAAAAGGCACACTCACAAGCATATACACGTAAAAACACAAGCACACATGCCAACACACAGTCACACATTACACACGTACAGAAATACACACTCACATATATACGCACATACAATCACACATTATGCACACCTGTCACTCACTCACACCTTCGTACTCACTCGCACTCAAAAGTAGACTCACACACCTACACACACACAGAAATACACACTCACAAATATACACACATACAATCACACAATTTACCCACTCTAACTCTGACTCACACAGTCATACTCACTCAAAGATAGACTCACACCTATACACACACAAGAATATACACTCCCAGGCATATACACATGAAAATACAAACACACATGCACCGATGCCCACAGTCACACACACCTTTACACACTTATAAACACAGAAGTCACACACTCACCTCACAAACATATGTACATGCCATATCACATATGTACCCCCTTTCAGTCACTCACACATTTATACTCACTCACACTCAAAAATAATCTCAAACACCTACACACACAAATACGCACTCACAAGCCTATGCACAACATACAAACGTAAACACACACATACACAGATGCCAACACACCTGCACACACCCATACACACACTCAAAAGCACACACACATTCACCCTCACACACATATGAACCTACACGTACACACAAATGCACGAGTACAAACACAAACACAACACACAGACACATAACGCAAAACACAATATTGTACACATCACACACCAGCACACACAAAAACCCTTACACAAAAACATTCATATACATACACCCTTGGACACAAGCACTCACACACCAACATACACACTTACACAGTAAGTCACAAACACTCACACTCAAAAATAGGCTCACACACCTACACACACACAGAAATACACACTCAACACTATACGCACATACAATCACACATATGTACCTACTCTCGCTCTCACTCACATATTCATACGTACTCAAAAATGGACTCGCACCTATACACACACAAAATTACACACTCACAAGCATATACACATGAAAACACAAACACACATACACAGATGCCAACACACAGTCACACACACCCTTACACACTTATAACCACACAAGTCACACACTCACCCTCACACACACTTACACACATATGAACATACACATGCAGACATTCACACTCTCTCACACACACACTCACCCACAAACTCACCCACAATATTGAATCGATACTCAAACCCGAGCCAACACACTGACACACATCACAAACGCACACCCGTTCCCATCTCACACACACACACGTACACACCCATACACACACACACTGACTCATTCACAAACACTCACAGCCATACACACTCAGATATGTACACGTACACACACCCAAACGTCCACAATCACAAACATAGATGCACACGCTCATTCAGGCACATATTTACAAATTCACACTCAAATGTAATCAGACACGTACAAACACAGAAACACACACAGATATAAACAAACACTAACACACATGCGAACACACACAGGAGACAACACACACACCCCTACCCTCACATTCACACACTCACAGAAAAACACAATCACACTTAAAAAACACACGTGCATACGGAGACATGTGAATACACCCAAGCCAACACAGTAACATACAAATGCACTCATTCACTGACTCTCATACTCACCCACATATCTCCCACTGCATGCACTCACACACATACACACACACGCACACACTCACACCAACGCACACAATAACCAACCTCACACAATCATTCACACTCCCGCACCCAAGTACCAATGCACACTCAATCCCAAACTCACTGACACACTCACTTGCAAACGCCTGCACATTCTCACACACCTCCCCACACCAAAACACAATGTCACACACTAACTCATTCACACTAACTCTCGCACCCATGAACAAAGAAATTCATGTTCAAATACACATGTACACACAGATGCAGTCACACATTCACTCACATACACCCACCAACACCCCAAAACTCACACTCACCCACACAAGACTCCCTTGCAATCACATGCACACCTACAGAGAAAAAATTCCAGACGCTCGCACACTCACATTTACACTCCCGCACAGTCACTTACACACACATTCAAAACTCACACGCTCATACACCTACACGTTTACACATTTACTCTGTCTCGCACTCACACACAAACACCCTCCAAAGCATTTGAATCCATACTCAGACACACATGCCAACCCACTAAGACACATCACACAAATACACACACTCACCGCTCACATACACTTTCAAACACACACAAACACACAAGCCAACTCACAAAAACAAAATTCTCACATTGACTCTGTCACTCACACTCACACACTCAACACCACATGCAATCACACACACACAGAAACACAAACACACACGGGAATACGCTCCCTCGCATTCACTGAAACACACATTTATGCACCCTCTTACACACCCACACACACAGAAATACGGACTCACAAACCAGGCCCGTACAATCACACCTATGTACCCCGTCATTCACTCACACATCCATACTCACTCACACTCAAAAACAGACTCACACACCCACACCCACACACAGAAATACATACTCACAAATATACGCACATACAGTCACACCTATGTCCCCACTCTTACTCCGACTCACACACTCATACCCACTTACTCAAAAGTAGACTCACACCTATACACACACAAAAATACACACTCACAAACAGGTACATACAACATCACATATGTACCCCCTTTCAGTCACTCAAACATTTATACTCACTCACACTCAAAAATAGATTCAAACACCTACACACACACAAATACCCACTCACAAGCATATACACATACAAACACAAATGCCCACATGCACAGATGACAACACACACTCATGCACACCCATACAAACCCATGAACACCAACACTCACACACCCACCCTCACACCAAACGCATTCACATGCTTTCACACTCACACACACAAACACACACACACTCTTGAATTCATACTCTGACCCATAAGCCAACCCACTAAGACCCATCAGTCACACACACCCACACATAACTCACACACATTGAAATACGTACTGAAACACAGAAGCCAACTCCCACGAATAAAACTCTCACACAGACTGTCACTGACACACACTCACCGACACATGCTATCAAACGTACACACACAAACACAGACACACTCTCTCACATTCCCTCAAACTCAGATACAAACACCCACACTTACACACTCACACACGCAGAAATACGCACTCACAAGTAAACACACATACAATCACACATAGGTACCCACTCTCACTCTCACTCACACAGTCATACGCACTTACTTAAAAATTGACTCACACCTATACACACACAAAAAGGCACACTCACAAGCATATACACGTAAAAACACAAGCACACATGCCAACACACAGTCACACATTACACACGTACAGAAATACACACTCACATATATACGCACATACAATCACACATTATGCACACCTGTCACTCACTCACACCTTCGTACTCACTCGCACTCAAAAGTAGACTCACACACCTACACACACACAGAAATACACACTCACAAATATACACACATACAATCACACAATTTACCCACTCTAACTCTGACTCACACAGTCATACTCACTCAAAGATAGACTCACACCTATACACACACACAAGAATATACACTCCCAGGCATATACACATGAAAACACAAACACACATGCACCGATGCCCACAGTCACACACACCTTTACACACTTAGAAACACAGAAGTCACACACTCACCTCACAAACATATGTACATGCCATATCACATATGTACCCCCTTTCAGTCACTCACACATTTATACTCACTCACACTCAAAATTAATCTCAAACACCTACACACACAAATACGCACTCACAAGCCTATGCACAACATACAAACGTAAACACACACATACACAGATGCCAACACACCTGCACACACCCATACACACACTCAAAAGCACACACACATTCACCCTCACACACATATGAACCTACACGTACACACAAATGCACGAGTACAAACACAAACACAACACACAGACACATAACGCAAAACACAATATTGTACACATCACACACCAGCACACACAAAAACCCTTACACAAAAACATTCATATACATACACCCTTGGACACAAGCACTCACACACCAACATACACACTTACACAGTAAGTCACAAACACTCACACTCAAAAATAGGCTCACACACCTACACACACACAGAAATACACACTCAACACTATACGCACATACAATCACACATATGTACCTACTCTCGCTCTCACTCACATATTCATACGTACTCAAAAATGGACTCGCACCTATACACACACAAAATTACACACTCACAAGCATATACACATGAAAACACAAACACACATACACAGATGCCAACACACAGTCACACACACCCTTACACACTTATAACCACACAAGTCACACACTCACCCTCACACACACTTACACACATATGAACATACACATGCAGACATTCACACTCTCTCACACACACACTCACCCACAAACTCACCCACAATATTGAATCGATACTCAAACCCGAGCCAACACACTGACACACATCACAAACGCACACCCGTTCCCATCTCACACACACACACGTACACACCCATACACACACACACTGACTCATTCACAAACACTCACAGCCATACACACTCAGATATGTACACGTACACACACCCAAACGTCCACAATCACAAACATAGATGCACACGCTCATTCAGGCACATATTTACAAATTCACACTCAAATGTAATCAGACACGTACAAACACAGAAACACACACAGATATAAACAAACACTAACACACATGCGAACACACACAGGAGACAACACACACACCCCTACCCTCACATTCACACACTCACAGAAAAACACAATCACACTTAAAAAACACACGTGCATACGGAGACATGTGAATACACCCAAGCCAACACAGTAACATACAAATGCACTCATTCACTGACTCTCATACTCACCCACATATCTCCCACTGCATGCACTCACACACATACACACACACGCACACACTCACACCAACGCACACAATAACCAACCTCACACAATCATTCACACTCCCGCACCCAAGTACCAATGCACACTCAATCCCAAACTCACTGACACGCTCACTTGCAAACGCCTGCACATTCTCACACACCTCCCCACACCAAAACACAATGTCACACACTAACTCATTCACACTAACTCTCGCACCCATGAACAAAGAAATTCATGTTCAAATACACATGTACACACAGATGCAGTCACACATTCACTCACATACACCCACCAACACCCCAAAACTCACACTCACCCACACAAGACTCCCTTGCAATCACATGCACACCTACAGAGAAAAAATTCCAGACGCTCGCACACTCACATTTACACTCCCGCACAGTCACTTACACACACATTCAAAACTCACACGCTCATACACCTACACGTTTACACATTTACTCTGTCTCGCACTCACACACAAACACCCTCCAAAGCATTTGAATCCATACTCAGACACACATGCCAACCCACTAAGACACATCACACAAATACACACACTCACCGCTCACATACACTTTCAAACACACACAAACACACAAGCCAACTCACAAAAACAAAATTCTCACATTGACTCTGTCACTCACACTCACACACTCAACACCACATGCAATCACACACACACAGAAACACAAACACACACGGGAATACGCTCTCGCATTCACTGAAACACACATTTATGCACCCTCTTACACACCCACACACACAGAAATACGGACTCACAAACCAGGCCCGTACAATCACACCTATGTACCCCGTCATTCACTCACACATCCATACTCACTCACACTCAAAAACAGACTCACACACCCACACCCACACACAGAAATACATACTCACAAATATACGCACATACAGTCACACCTATGTCCCCACTCTTACTCCGACTCACACACTCATACCCACTTACTCAAAAGTAGACTCACACCTATACACACACAAAAATACACACTCACAAACAGGTACATACAACATCACATATGTACCCCCTTTCAGTCACTCAAACATTTATACTCACTCACACTCAAAAATAGATTCAAACACCTACACACACACAAATACCCACTCACAAGCATATACACATACAAACACAAATGCCCACATGCACAGATGACAACACACACTCATGCACACCCATACAAACCCATGAACACCAACACTCACACACCCACCCTCACACCAAACGCATTCACATGCTTTCACACTCACACACACAAACACACACACACCCTTGAATTCATACTCTGACCCATAAGCCAACCCACTAAGACCCATCAGTCACACACACCCACACATAACTCACACACATTGAAATACGTACTGAAACACAGAAGCCAACTCCCACGAATAAAACTCTCACGCAGACTGTCACTGACACACACTCACCGACACATGCTATCAAACGTACACACACAAACACAGACACACTCTCTCACATTCCCTCAAACTCAGATACAAACACCCACACTTACACACTCACACACGCAGAAATACGCACTCACAAGTAAACACACATACAATCACACATAGGTACCCACTCTCACTCTCACTCACACAGTCATACGCACTTACTTAAAAATTGACTCACACCTATACACACACAAAAAGGCACACTCACAAGCATATACACGTAAAAACACAAGCACACATGCCAACACACAGTCACACATTACACACGTACAGAAATACACACTCACATATATACGCACATACAATCACACATTATGCACACCTGTCACTCACTCACACCTTCGTACTCACTCGCACTCAAAAGTAGACTCACACACCTACACACACACACAGAAATACACACTCACAAATATACACACATACAATCACACAATTTACCCACTCTAACTCTGACTCACACAGTCATACTCACTCAAAGATAGACTCACACCTATACACACACACAAGAATATACACTCCCAGGCATATACACATGAAAACACAAACACACATGCACCGATGCCCACAGTCACACACACCTTTACACACTTAGAAACACAGAAGTCACACACTCACCTCACAAACATATGTACATGCCATATCACATATGTACCCCCTTTCAGTCACTCACACATTTATACTCACTCACACTCAAAAATAATCTCAAACACCTACACACACAAATACGCACTCACAAGCCTATGCACAACATACAAACGTAAACACACACATACACAGATGCCAACACACCTGCACACACCCATACACACACTCAAAAGCACACACACATTCACCCTCACACACATATGAACCTACACGTACACACAAATGCACGAGTACAAACACAAACACAACACACAGACACATAACGCAAAACACAGTATTGTACACATCACACACCAGCACACACAAAAACCCTTACACAAAAACATTCATATACATACACCCTTGGACACAAACACTCACACACCAACATACACACTTACACAGTAAGTCACAAACACTCACACTCAAAAATAGGCTCACACACCTACACACACACAGAAATACACACTCAACACTATACGCACATACAATCACACATATGTACCTACTCTCGCTCTCACTCACATATTCATACGTACTCAAAAATGGACTCGCACCTATACACACACAAAATTACACACTCACAAGCATATACACATGAAAACACAAACACACATACACAGATGCCAACACACAGTCACACACACCCTTACACACTTATAACCACACAAGTCACACACTCACCCTCACACACACTTACACACATATGAACATACACATGCAGACATTCACACTCTCTCACACACACACTCACCCACAAACTCACCCACAATATTGAATCGATACTCAAACCCGAGGCAACACACTGACACACATCACAAACGCACACCCGTTCCCATCTCACACACACACACGTACACACCCATACACACACACACTGACTCATTCACAAACACTCACTGCCATACACACTCAGATATGTACACGTACACACACCCAAACGTCCACAATCACAAACATAGATGCACACGCTCATTCATGCACATATTTACAAATTCACAATCAAATGTAATCAGACACGTACAAACACAGAAACACACACAGATATAAACAAACACTAACACACATGTGAACACACACAGGAGACAACACACACACCCCTACCCTCACATTCACACACTCACAGAAAAACACAATCACACTTAAAAAACACACGTGCATACGCAGACATGTGAATACACCCAAGCCAACACAGTAACATACAAATGCACTCATTCACTGACTCTCATACTCACCCACATATCTCCCACTGCATGCACTCACACACATACACACACACACGCACACACTCACACCAACGCACACAAGAACCAACCTCACACAATCATTCACACTCCCGCACCCAAGCACCAATGCACACTCAATCCCAAACTCACTGACACACTCACTTGCAAACGCCTGCCCATTCTCACACACCTCCCCACACCAAAACACAATGTCACACACTAACTCATTCACACTAACTCTCGCACCCATGAACAAAGTAATTCATGTTCAAATACACATGTACACACAGATGCAGTCACACATTCACTCACATACACCCACCAACACCCCAAAACTCACACTCACACTCACCCACACATGACTCCCTTGCAATCACATGCACACCTACAGAGAAAAAAATTCCAGACGCTCGCACACTCACATTTACACTCCCGCACAGTCACTTACACACACATTCAAAACTCACACGCTCATACACCTACACGTTTACACATTTACTCTGTCTCGCACTCACACACAAACACCCTCCAAAGCATTTGAATCCATACTCAGACACACATGCCAACCCACTAAGACACATCACACAAATACACACACTCACCCCTCACATACACATTCAAACACACATAGACACACAAGCCAACTCACAAAAACAAAATTCTCACATTGACTCTGTCACTCACACTCACACACTCAACACCACATGCAATCACACACACACAGAAACACAAACACACACGGGAATACGCTCTCTCGCATTCACTGAAACACACATTTATACACCCTCTTACACACCCACACACACAGAAATACAGACTCACAAACATGTGCCCATACAATCACACATATGCACCCCGTCATTCACTCACACATTCATACTCACTCACACTCAAAAACAGACTCACACACACACACACACAGAAATACATACTCACAAATATACGCACATACAGTCACACCTATGTCCCCACTCTTACTCCGACTCACACACTCATACCCCCTTACTCAAAAATAGACTCACACCTCTACACACACAAAAATACACACTCACAAACAGGTACATACAATATCACATATGTACCCCCTTTCAATCACTCAAACATTTATACTCACTCACACTCAAAAAGAGATTCAAACACCTACCCACACACAAATACCCACTCACAAGCATATACACCTACAAACACAAATGCCCACATGCACAGATGACAACACACACTCACGCACACCCATACAAACCCATGAACACAAACACTCACACACCCACCCTCACACCAAACGCATTCACATGCTTTCACACTCACACACACACACCCTTGAATTCATACTCTGACCCATAAGCCAACCCACTAAGACCCATCAGTCACACACACCCACACAAAACTCACACACATTGAAATACGTACTGAAACACAGAAGCCAACTCCCACGAATAAAACTCTCACGCAGACTGTCAGTGACACACACTCACCGACACATGCTATCAAACGTACACACACAAACACACACACTCTCACACATTCCCTCAAACTCAGATACAAACACCCACACTTACACACTCACACACACAGAAGTACACACTCACAAGTAAACACACATACAATCACACATAGGTACCCACTCTCACTCTCACTCACACAGTCATACTCACTTACTTAAAAATAGACTCACACCTATACACACACAAAAAGGCACACTCACAAGCATATACACGTCAAAACACAAACACACATGCCAACACACAGTCACACATTACACACGTATAGAAATACACACTCACATATATACGCTCCTACAATCACACATTATGCACACCTGTCACTCACTCACACATTCGTACTCACTCACACTCAAAAATAGACTCACACACCTACACACACACAGAAATACACACTCACAAATATACACACATACAATCACACAATTTACCCACTCTAACTCTGACTCACACAGTCATACTCACTCACTCAAACATAGACTCACACCTACACACACACAAGAATATACACTCCCAGGCATATACACATGCAAACACAAACACACATGCACCGATGCCAACAGTCACACACACCTTTACACACTTAGAAACACAGAAGTCACACACTCACCTCACAAACCTATGTACATGCCATATCACATATGTACCCCCTTTCAGTCACTCACACATTTATACTCACTCACACTCAAAAATAATCTCAAACACCTACACACACAAATACGCACTCACAAGCCTATGCACAACATACAAACGTAAACACACACATACACAGATGCCAACACACCTGCACACACCCATACACACACTCAAAAGCACACACACATTCACCCTCACACACATATGAACCTACACGTACACACAAATGCACGAGTACAAACACAAACACAACACACAGACACATAACGCAAAACACAATATTGTACACATCACACACCAGCACACACAAAAACCCTTACACAAAAACATTCATATACATACACCCTTGGACACAAGCACTCACACACCAACATACACACTTACACAGTAAGTCACAAACACTCACACTCAAAAATAGGCTCACACACCTACACACACACAGAAATACACACTCAACACTATACGCACATACAATCACACATATGTACCTACTCTCGCTCTCACTCACATATTCATACGTACTCAAAAATGGACTCGCACCTATACACACACAAAATTACACACTCACAAGCATATACACATGAAAACACAAACACACATACACAGATGCCAACACACAGTCACACACACCCTTACACACTTATAACCACACAAGTCACACACTCACCCTCACACACACTTACACACATATGAACATACACATGCAGACATTCACACTCTCTCACACACACACTCACCCACAAACTCACCCACAATATTGAATCGATACTCAAACCCGAGCCAACACACTGACACACATCACAAATGCACACCCGTTCCCATCTCACACACACACACGTACACACCCATACACACACACACTGACTCATTCACAAACACTCACAGCCATACACACTCAGATATGTACACGGACACACACCCAAACGTCCACAATCACAAACATAGATGCACACGCTCATTCAGGCACATATTTACAAATTCACACTCAAATGTAATCAGACACGTACAAACACAGAAACACACACAGATATAAACAAACACTAACACACATGCGAACACACACAGGAGACAACACACACACCCCTACCCTCACATTCACACACTCACAGAAAAACACAATCACACTTAAAAAACACACGTGCATACGCAGACATGTGAATACACCCAAGCCAACACAGTAACATACAAATGCACTCATTCACTGACTCTCATACTCACCCACATATCTCCCACTGCATGCACTCACACACATACACACACACGCACACACTCACACCAATGCACACAAGAACCAACCTCACACAATCATTCACACTCCCGCACCCAAGCACCAATGCACACTCAATCCCAAACTCACTGACACACTCACTTGCAAACGCCTGCACATTCTCACACACCTCCCCACACCAAAACACAATGTCACACACTAACTCATTCACACTAACTCTCGCACCCATGTACAAAGAAATTCATGTTCAAATACACATGTACACACAGATGCAGTCACACATTCACTCACATACACCCACCAACACCCCAAAACTCACACTCACCCACACATGACTCCCTTGCAATCACATGCACACCTACAGAGAAAAAATTCCAGACGCTCGCACACTCACATTTACACTCCCGCACAGTCACTTACACACACATTCAAAACTCACACGCTCATACACCTACACGTTTACACATTTACTCTGTCTCGCACTCACACACAAACACCCTCCAAAGCATTTGAATCCATACTCAGACACACATGCCAACCCACTAAGACACATCACACAAATACACACACTCACCGCTCACATACACTTTCAAACACACACAAACACACAAGCCAACTCACAAAAACAAAATTCTCACATTGACTCTGTCACTCACACTCACACACTCAACACCACATGCAATCACACACACACAGAAACACAAACACACACGGGAATACGCTCTCGCATTCACTGAAACACACATTTATGCACCCTCTTACACACCCACACACACAGAAATACGGACTCACAAACATAGGCCCGTACAATCACACCTATGTACCCCGTCATTCACTCACACATCCATACTCACTCACACTCAAAAACAGACTCACACACCCACACCCACACACAGAAATACATACTCACAAATATACGCACATACAGTCACACCTATGTCCCCACTCTTACTCCGACTCACACACTCATACCCACTTACTCAAAAGTAGACTCACATCTATACACACACAAAAATACACACTCACAAACAGGTACATACAACATCACATATGTACCCCCTTTCAGTCACTCAAACATTTATACTCACTCACACTCAAAAATAGATTCAAACACCTACACACACACAAATACCCACTCACAAGCATATACACATACAAACACAAATGCCCACATGCACAGATGACAACACACACTCATGCACACCCATACAAACCCATGAACACCAACACTCACACACCCACCCTCACACCAAACGCATTCACATGCTTTCACACTCACACACACAAACACACACACACCCTTGAATTCATACTCTGACCCATAAGCCAACCCACTAAGACCCATCAGTCACACACACCCACACATAACTCACACACATTGAAATACGTACTGAAACACAGAAGCCAACTCCCACGAATAAAACTCTCACGCAGACTGTCACTGACACACACTCACCGACACATGCTATCAAACGTACACACACAAACACAGACACACTCTCTCACATTCCCTCAAACTCAGATACAAACACCCACACTTACACACTCACACACGCAGAAATACGCACTCACAAGTAAACACACATACAATCACACATAGGTACCCACTCTCACTCTCACTCACACAGTCATACGCACTTACT
The DNA here is from genome assembly GCF_047511655.1 of Castor canadensis. Lineage (NCBI taxonomy): Eukaryota > Metazoa > Chordata > Mammalia > Rodentia > Castoridae > Castor > Castor canadensis. The sequence continues at coordinate 84,445,071 of NC_133386.1, read as the reverse complement.
TAAAAATTGACTCACACCTATACACACACAAAAAGGCACACTCACAAGCATATACACGTAAAAACACAAGCACACATGCCAACACACAGTCACACATTACACACGTACAGAAATACACACTCACATATATACGCACATACAATCACACATTATGCACACCTGTCACTCACTCACACCTTCGTACTCACTCGCACTCAAAAGTAGACTCACACACCTACACACACACAGAAATACACACTCACAAATATACACACATACAATCACACAATTTACCCACTCTAACTCTGACTCACACAGTCATACTCACTCAAAGATAGACTCACACCTATACACACACACAAGAATATACACTCCCAGGCATATACACATGAAAACACAAACACACATGCACCGATGCCCACAGTCACACACACCTTTACACACTTAGAAACACAGAAGTCACACACTCACCTCACAAACATATGTACATGCCATATCACATATGTACCCCCTTTCAGTCACTCACACATTTATACTCACTCACACTCAAAAATAATCTCAAACACCTACACACACAAATACGCACTCACAAGCCTATGCACAACATACAAACGTAAACACACACATACACAGATGCCAACACACCTGCACACACCCATACACACACTCAAAAGCACACACACATTCACCCTCACACACATATGAACCTACACGTACACACAAATGCACGAGTACAAACACAAACACAACACACAGACACATAACGCAAAACACAATATTGTACACATCACACACCAGCACACACAAAAACCCTTACACAAAAACATTCATATACATACACCCTTGGACACAAGCACTCACACACCAACATACACACTTACACAGTAAGTCACAAACACTCACACTCAAAAATAGGCTCACACACCTACACACACACAGAAATACACACTCAACACTATACGCACATACAATCACACATATGTACCTACTCTCGCTCTCACTCACATACTCATACGTACTCAAAAATGGACTCACACCTATACACACACAAAAATACACACTCACAAGCATATACACATGAAAACACAAACACACATACACAGATGCCAACACACAGTCACACACACCCTTACACACTTATAACCACACAAGTCACACACTCACCCTCACACACACTTCCACACATATGAACATACACATGCAGACATTCACACTCTCTCACACACACACTCACCCACAAACTCACCCACAATATTGAATCGATACTCAAACCCGAGCCAACACACTGACACACATCACAAACGCACACCCGTTCCCATCTCACACACACACACGTACACACCCATACACACACACACTGACTCATTCACAAACACTCACAGCCATACACACTCAGATATGTACACGGACACACACCCAAACGTCCACAATCACAAACATATATGCACACGCTCATTCATGCACATATTTACAAATTCACGCTCAAATGTAATCAGACACGTACAAACACAGAAACACACACAGATATAAACAAACACTAACACACATGTGAACACACAAAGGATACAACACACACAAACCCTACCCTCACATTCACACACTCACAGAAAAACACAATCACACTTAGAAAACACACGTGCATACGCAGACATGTGAATACACCCAAGCCAACACAGTAACATACAAATGCACTCATTCACTGACTCTCATACTCACCCACATATCTCCCACTGCATGCACTCACACACATACACACACACACGCACACACTCACACCAACGCACACAAGAACCAACCTCACACAATCATTCACACTCCCGCACCCAAGCACCAACGCCCACTCAATCCCAAACTCACTGACACACTCACTTGCAAACGCCTGCCCATTCTCACACACCTCCCCACACCAAAACACAATGTCACACACTAACTCATTCACACTAACTCTCGCACCCATGAACAAAGAAATTCATGTTCAAATACACATGTACACACAGATGCAGTCACACATTCACTCACATACACCCACCAACACCCAAAAACTCACACTCACCCACACATGACTCCCTTGCAATCACATGCACACCTATAGAGAAAAAATTCCAGACGCTCGCACACTCACATTTACACTCCCGCACAGTCACTTACACACACATTCAAAACTCACACGCTCATACACCTACACGTTTACACATTTACTCTGTCTCGCACTCACACACAAACACCCTCCAAAGCATTTGAATCCATACTCAGACACACATGCCAACCCACTAAGACACATCACACAAATACACACACTCACCGCTCACATACACTTTCAAACACACACAAACACACAAGCCAACTCACAAAAACAAAATTCTCACATTGACTCTGTCACTCACACTCACACACTCAACACCACATGCAATCACACACACACAGAAACACAAACACACACGGGAATACGCTCTCTCGCATTCACTGAAACACACATTTATGCACCCTCTTACACACCCACACACACAGAAATACGGACTCACAAACATAGGCCCGTACAATCACACCTATGTACCCCGTCATTCACTCACACATCCATACTCACTCACACTCAAAAACAGACTCACACACCCACACCCACACACAGAAATACATACTCACAAATATACGCACATACAGTCACACCTATGTCCCCACTCTTACTCCGACTCACACACTCATACCCACTTACTCAAAAGTAGACTCACACCTATACACACACAAAAATACACACTCACAAACAGGTACATACAACATCACATATGTACCCCCTTTCAGTCACTCAAACATTTATACTCACTCACACTCAAAAATAGATTCAAACACCTACACACACACAAATACCCACTCACAAGCATATACACATACAAACACAAATGCCCACATGCACAGATGACAACACACACTCATGCACACCCATACAAACCCATGAACACCAACACTCACACACCCACCCTCACACCAAACGCATTCACATGCTTTCACACTCACACACACAAACACACACACACCCTTGAATTCATACTCTGACCCATAAGCCAACCCACTAAGACCCATCAGTCACACACACCCACACATAACTCACACACATTGAAATACGTACTGAAACACAGAAGCCAACTCCCACGAATAAAACTCTCACGCAGACTGTCACTGACACACACTCACCGACACATGCTATCAAACGTACACACACAAACACAGACACACTCTCTCACATTCCCTCAAACTCAGATACAAACACCCACACTTACACACTCACACACGCAGAAATATGCACTCACAAGTATACACACATACAATCACACATAGGTACCCACTCTCACTCTCACTCACACAGTCATACGCACTTACTTAAAAATTGACTCACACCTATACACACACAAAAAGGCACACTCACAAGCATATACACGTAAAAACACAAGCACACATGCCAACACACAGTCACACATTACACACGTACAGAAATACACACTCACATATATACGCACATACAATCACACATTATGCACACCTGTCACTCACTCACACCTTCGTACTCACTCGCACTCAAAAGTAGACTCACACACCTACACACACACAGAAATACACACTCACAAATATACACACATACAATCACACAATTTACCCACTCTAACTCTGACTCACACAGTCATACTCACTCAAAGATAGACTCACACCTATACACACACACAAGAATATACACTCCCAGGCATATACACATGAAAACACAAACACACATGCACCGATGCCCACAGTCACACACACCTTTACACACTTAGAAACACAGAAGTCACACACTCACCTCACAAACATATGTACATGCCATATCACATATGTACCCCCTTTCAGTCACTCACACATTTATACTCACTCACACTCAAAAATAATCTCAAACAGCTACACACACAAATACGCACTCAGAAGCCTATGCACATACAAACATAATCACACACATACACAGATGCCAACACACCTGCACACACCCATACACACACTCAAAAGCACACACACATTCACCCTCACACACATATGAACCTACACGTACACACAAATGCACGAGTACAAACACAAACACAACACACAGACACATAACGCAAAACACAGTATTGTACACATCACACACCAGCACACACAAAAACCCTTACACAAAAACATTCATATACATAAACCCTTGGACACAAGCACTCACACACCAACATACACACTTACACAGTAAGTCACAAACACTCACACTCAAAAATAGGCTCACACACCTACACACACACAGAAATACACACTCAACACTATACGCACATACAATCACACATATGTACCTACTCTCGCTCTCACTCACATATTCATACGTACTCAAAAATGGACTCGCACCTATACACACACAAAATTACACACTCACAAGCATATACACATGAAAACACAAACACACATACACAGATGCCAACACACAGTCACACACACCCTTACACACTTATAACCACACAAGTCACACACTCACCCTCACACACACTTACACACATATGAACATACACATGCAGACATTCACACTCTCTCACACACACACTCACCCACAAACTCACCCACAATATTGAATCGATACTCAAACCCGAGGCAACACACTGACACACATCACAAACGCACACCCATTCCCATCTCACACACACACACGTACACACCCATACACACACACACTGACTCATTCACAAACACTCACTGCCATACACACTCAGATATGTACACGTACACACACCCAAACGTCCACAATCACAAACATAGATGCACACGCTCATTCATGCACATATTTACAAATTCACACTCAAATGTAATCAGACACGTACAAACACAGAAACACACACAGATATAAACAAACACTAACACACATGTGAACACACACAGGAGACAACACACACACCCCTACCCTCACATTCACACACTCACAGAAAAACACAATCACACTTAAAAAACACACGTGCATACGCAGACATGTGAATACACCCAAGCCAACACAGTAACATACAAATGCACTCATTCACTGACTCTCATACTCACCCACATATCTCCCACTGCATGCACTCACACACATACACACACACACGCACACACTCACACCAACGCACACAAGAACCAACCTCACACAATCATTCACACTCCCGCACCCAAGCACCAACGCCCACTCAATCCCAAACTCACTGACACACTCACTTGCAAACGCCTGCCCATTCTCACACACCTCCCCACACCAAAACACAATGTCACACACTAACTCATTCACACTAACTCTCGCACCCATGAACAAAGAAATTCATGTTCAAATACACATGTACACACAGATGCAGTCACACATTCACTCACATACACCCACCAACACCCCAAAACTCACACTCACACTCACCCACACATGACTCCCTTGCAATCACATGCACACCTACAGAGAAAAAAATTCCAGACGCTCGCACACTCACATTTACACTCCCGCACAGTCACTTACACACACATTCAAAACTCACACGCTCATACACCTACACGTTTACACATTTACTCTGTCTCGCACTCACACACAAACACCCTCCAAAGCATTTGAATCCATACTCAGACACACATGCCAACCCACTAAGACACATCACACAAATACACACACTCACCCCTCACATACACATTCAAACACACATAGACACACAAGCCAACTCACAAAAACAAAATTCTCACATTGACTCTGTCACTCACACTCACACACTCAACACCACATGCAATCACACACACACAGAAACACAAACACACACGGGAATACGCTCTCTCGCATTCACTGAAACACACATTTATACACCCTCTTACACACCCACACACACAGAAATACAGACTCACAAACATGTGCCCATACAATCACACATATGCACCCCGTCATTCACTCACACATTCATACTCACTCACACTCAAAAACAGACTCACACACACACACACACACACACAGAAATACATACTCACAAATATACGCACATACAGTCACACCTATGTCCCCACTCTTACTCCGACTCACACACTCATACCCCCTTACTCAAAAATAGACTCACACCTCTACACACACAAAAATACACACTCACAAACAGGTACATACAATATCACATATGTACCCCCTTTCAATCACTCAAACATTTATACTCACTCACACTCAAAAAGAGATTCAAACACCTACCCACACACAAATACCCACTCACAAGCATATACACCTACAAACACAAATGCCCACATGCACAGATGACAACACACACTCACGCACACCCATACAAACCCATGAACACAAACACTCACACACCCACCCTCACACCAAACGCATTCACATGCTTTCACACTCACACACACACACCCTTGAATTCATACTCTGACCCATAAGCCAACCCACTAAGACCCATCAGTCACACACACCCACACAAAACTCACACACATTGAAATACGTACTGAAACACAGAAGCCAACTCCCACGAATAAAACTCTCACGCAGACTGTCAGTGACACACACTCACCGACACATGCTATCAAACGTACACACACAAACACACACACTCTCACACATTCCCTCAAACTCAGATACAAACACCCACACTTACACACTCACACACACAGAAGTACACACTCACAAGTAAACACACATACAATCACACATAGGTACCCACTCTCACTCTCACTCACACAGTCATACTCACTTACTTAAAAATAGACTCACACCTATACACACACAAAAAGGCACACTCACAAGCATATACACGTCAAAACACAAACACACATGCCAACACACAGTCACACATTACACACGTATAGAAATACACACTCACATATATACGCTCCTACAATCACACATTATGCACACCTGTCACTCACTCACACATTCGTACTCACTCACACTCAAAAATAGACTCACACACCTACACACACACAGAAATACACACTCACAAATATACACACATACAATCACACAATTTACCCACTCTAACTCTGACTCACACAGTCATACTCACTCACTCAAACATAGACTCACACCTACACACACACAAGAATATACACTCCCAGGCATATACACATGCAAACACAAACACACATGCACCGATGCCAACAGTCACACACACCTTTACACACTTAGAAACACAGAAGTCACACACTCACCTCACAAACCTATGTACATGCCATATCACATATGTACCCCCTTTCAGTCACTCACACATTTATACTCACTCACACTCAAAAATAATCTCAAACACCTACACACACAAATACGCACTCACAAGCCTATACACATACAAACATAAACACACACATACGCAGATGCCAACACACCTGCACACACCCATACACACACTCAAAAGCACACACACATTCACCCTCACACACATATGAACATACACGTACACACAAATGCACGCGTACAAACACAACACACCGACACATAACGCAAAACACAGTATTGTACACATCACACACCAGCACACACAAAAACCCTTACACAAAATCATTCATATACATACACCCTTGGACACAAGCACTCACACACCTGCATACACACTTACACAGTAAGTCACAAACACTCACACTCATAAATAGGCTCACACACCTACACACACAGAAATACACACTCAACACTATACGCACATACAATCACACATATGTACCTACTCTCGCTCTCACTCACATATTCATACGTACTCAAAAATGGACTCGCACCTATACACACACAAAATTACACACTCACAATCATATACACATGAAAACACAAACACACATACACAGATGCCAACACACAGTCACACACACCCTTACACACTTATAACCACACAAGTCACACACTCACCCTCACACACACTTACACACATATGAACATACACATGCAGACATTCACACTCTCTCACACACACACTCACCCACAAACTCACCCACAATATTGAATCGATACTCAAACCCGAGGCAACACACTGACACACATCACAAACGCACACCCATTCCCATCTCACACACACACACGTACACACCCATACACACACACACTGACTCATTCACAAACACTCACTGCCATACACACTCAGATATGTACACGTACACACACCCAAACGTCCACAATCACAAACATAGATGCACACGCTCATTCATGCACATATTTACAAATTCACAATCAAATGTAATCAGACACGTACAAACACAGAAACACACACAGATATAAACAAACACTAACACACATGTGAACACACACAGGAGACAACACACACACCCCTACCCTCACATTCACACACTCACAGAAAAACACAATCACACTTAAAAAACACACGTGCATACGCAGACATGTGAATACACCCAAGCCAACACAGTAACATACAAATGCACTCATTCACTGACTCTCATACTCACCCACATATCTCCCACTGCATGCACTCACACACATACACACACACACGCACACACTCACACCAACGCACACAAGAACCAACCTCACACAATCATTCACACTCCCGCACCCAAGCACCAACGCCCACTCAATCCCAAACTCACTGACACACTCACTTGCAAACGCCTGCCCATTCTCACACACCTCCCCACACCAAAACACAATGTCACACACTAACTCATTCACACTAACTCTCGCACCCATGAACAAAGTAATTCATGTTCAAATACACATGTACACACAGATGCCGTCACACATTCACTCACATACACCCACCAACACCCCAAAACTCACACTCACACTCACCCACACATGACTCCCTTGCAATCACATGCACACCTACAGAGAAAAAAATTCCAGACGCTCGCACACTCACATTTACACTCCCGCACAGTCACTTACACACACATTCAAAACTCACACGCTCATACACCTACACGTTTACACATTTACTCTGTCTCGCACTCACACACAAACACCCTCCAAAGCATTTGAATCCATACTCAGACACACATGCCAACCCACTAAGACACATCACACAAATACACACACTCACCCCTCACATACACATTCAAACACACATAGACACACAAGCCAACTCACAAAAACAAAATTCTCACATTGACTCTGTCACTCACACTCACACACTCAACACCACATGCAATCACACACACACAGAAACACAAACACACACGGGAATACGCTCTCTCGCATTCACTGAAACACACATTTATACACCCTCTTACACACCCACACACACAGAAATACAGACTCACAAACATGTGCCCATACAATCACACATATGCACCCCGTCATTCACTCACACATTCATACTCACTCACACTCAAAAACAGACTCACACACACACACACACACACAGAAATACATACTCACAAATATACGCACATACAGTCACACCTATGTCCCCACTCTTACTCCGACTCACACACTCATACCCCCTTACTCAAAAATAGACTCACACCTCTACACACACAAAAATACACACTCACAAACAGGTACATACAATATCACATATGTACCCCCTTTCAATCACTCAAACATTTATACTCACTCACACTCAAAAAGAGATTCAAACACCTACCCACACACAAATACCCACTCACAAGCATATACACCTACAAACACAAATGCCCACATGCACAGATGACAACACACACTCACGCACACCCATACAAACCCATGAACACAAACACTCACACACCCACCCTCACACCAAACGCATTCACATGCTTTCACACTCACACACACACACCCTTGAATTCATACTCTGACCCATAAGCCAACCCACTAAGACCCATCAGTCACACACACCCACACAAAACTCACACACATTGAAATACGTACTGAAACACAGAAGCCAACTCCCACGAATAAAACTCTCACGCAGACTGTCAGTGACACACACTCACCGACACATGCTATCAAACGTACACACACAAACACACACACTCTCACACATTCCCTCAAACTCAGATACAAACACCCACACTTACACACTCACACACACAGAAGTACACACTCACAAGTAAACACACATACAATCACACATAGGTACCCACTCTCACTCTCACTCACACAGTCATACTCACTTACTTAAAAATAGACTCACACCTATACACACACAAAAAGGCACACTCACAAGCATATACACGTCAAAACACAAACACACATGCCAACACACAGTCACACATTACACACGTATAGAAATACACACTCACATATATACGCTCCTACAATCACACATTATGCACACCTGTCACTCACTCACACATTCGTACTCACTCACACTCAAAAATAGACTCACACACCTACACACACACAGAAATACACACTCACAAATATACACACATACAATCACACAATTTACCCACTCTAACTCTGACTCACACAGTCATACTCACTCACTCAAACATAGACTCACACCTACACACACACAAGAATATACACTCCCAGGCATATACACATGCAAACACAAACACACATGCACCGATGCCAACAGTCACACACACCTTTACACACTTAGAAACACAGAAGTCACACACTCACCTCACAAACCTATGTACATGCCATATCACATATGTACCCCCTTTCAGTCACTCACACATTTATACTCACTCACACTCAAAAATAATCTCAAACACCTACACACACAAATACGCACTCACAAGCCTATACACATACAAACATAAACACACACATACGCAGATGCCAACACACCTGCACACACCCATACACACACTCAAAAGCACACACACATTCACCCTCACACACATATGAACATACACGTACACACAAATGCACGCGTACAAACACAACACACCGACACATAACGCAAAACACAGTATTGTACACATCACACACCAGCACACACAAAAACCCTTACACAAAATCATTCATATACATACACCCTTGGACACAAGCACTCACACACCTGCATACACACTTACACAGTAAGTCACAAACACTCACACTCATAAATAGGCTCACACACCTACACACACAGAAATACACACTCAACACTATACGCACATACAATCACACATATGTACCTACTCTCGCTCTCACTCACATACTCATACGTACTCAAAAGTGGACTCACACCTATACACACACAAAAATACACACTCACAAGCATATACACATGAAAACACAAACACACATACACAGATGCCAACACACAGTCACACACACCCTTACACACTTATAACCACACAAGTCACACACTCACCCTCACACACACTTCCACACCTATGAACATACAAATGCAGACATTCACACTCTCTCACACACACACTCACCCACAAACTCACCCACAATATTGAATCGATACTCAAACCCGAGCCAACACACTGACACACATCACAAACGCACACCCGTTCCCATCTCACACACACACACGTACACACCCATACACACACACACTGACTCATTCACAAACACTCACAGCCATACACACTCAGATATGTACACGGACACACACCCAAACGTCCACAATCACAAACATATATGCACACGCTCATTCATGCACATATTTACAAATTCACGCTCAAATGTAATCAGACACATACAAACACAGAAACACACACAGATATAAACAAACACTAACACACATGTGAACACACAAAGGAGACAACACACACAAACCCTACCCTCACATTCACACACTCACAGAAAAACACAATCACACTTAGAAAACACACGTGCATACGCAGACATGTGAATACACCCAAGCCAACACAGTAACATACAAATGCACTCATTCACTGACTCTCATACTCACCCACATATCTCCCACTGCATGCACTCACACTCATACACACACACACGCACACACTCACACCAACGCACACAAGAACCAACCTCACACAATCATTCACACTCCCGCACCCAAGCACCAACGCCCACTCAATCCCAAACTCACTGACACACTCACTTGCAAACGCCTGCACATTCTCACACACCTCCCCACACCAAAACACAATGTCACACACTAACTCATTCACACTAACTCTCGCACCCATGAACAAAGAAATTCATGTTCAAATACACATGTACACACAGATGCAGTCACACATTCACTCACATACACCCACCAACACCCAAAAACTCACACTCACCCACACATGACTCCCTTGCAATCACATGCACACCTATAGAGAAAAAATTCCAGACGCTCGCACACTCACATTTACACTCCCGCACAGTCACTTACACACACATTCAAAACTCACACGCTCATACACCTACACGTTTACACATTTACTCTGTCTCGCACTCACACACAAACACCCTCCAAAGCATTTGAATCCATACTCAGACACACATGCCAACCCACTAAGACACATCACACAAATACACACACTCACCGCTCACATACACTTTCAAACACACACAAACACACAAGCCAACTCACAAAAACAAAATTCTCACATTGACTCTGTCACTCACACTCACACACTCAACACCACATGCAATCACACACACACAGAAACACAAACACACACGGGAATACGCTCTCTCGCATTCACTGAAACACACATTTATGCACCCTCTTACACACCCACACACACAGAAATACGGACTCACAAACATAGGCCCGTACAATCACACCTATGTACCCCGTCATTCACTCACACATCCATACTCACTCACACTCAAAAACAGACTCACACACCCACACCCACACACAGAAATACATACTCACAAATATACGCACATACAGTCACACCTATGTCCCCACTCTTACTCCGACTCACACACTCATACCCACTTACTCAAAAGTAGACTCACACCTATACACACACAAAAATACACACTCACAAACAGGTACATACAACATCACATATGTACCCCCTTTCAGTCACTCAAACATTTATACTCACTCACACTCAAAAATAGATTCAAACACCTACACACACACAAATACCCACTCACAAGCATATACACATACAAACACAAATGCCCACATGCACAGATGACAACACACACTCATGCACACCCATACAAACCCATGAACACCAACACTCACACACCCACCCTCACACCAAACGCATTCACATGCTTTCACACTCACACACACAAACACACACACACCCTTGAATTCATACTCTGACCCATAAGCCAACCCACTAAGACCCATCAGTCACACACACCCACACATAACTCACACACATTGAAATACGTACTGAAACACAGAAGCCAACTCCCACGAATAAAACTCTCACGCAGACTGTCACTGACACACACTCACCGACACATGCTATCAAACGTACACACACAAACACAGACACACTCTCTCACATTCCCTCAAACTCAGATACAAACACCCACACTTACACACTCACACACGCAGAAATACGCACTCACAAGTAAACACACATACAATCACACATAGGTACCCACTCTCACTCTCACTCACACAGTCATACGCACTTACTTAAAAATTGACTCACACCTATACACACACAAAAAGGCACACTCACAAGCATATACACGTAAAAACACAAGCACACATGCCAACACACAGTCACACATTACACACGTACAGAAATACACACTCACATATATACGCACATACAATCACACATTATGCACACCTGTCACTCACTCACACCTTCGTACTCACTCGCACTCAAAAGTAGACTCACACACCTACACACACACAGAAATACACACTCACAAATATACACACATACAATCACACAATTTACCCACTCTAACTCTGACTCACACAGTCATACTCACTCAAAGATAGACTCACACCTATACACACACAAGAATATACACTCCCAGGCATATACACATGAAAACACAAACACACATGCACCGATGCCCACAGTCACACACACCTTTACACACTTATAAACACAGAAGTCACACACTCACCTCACAAACATATGTACATGCCATATCACATATGTACCCCCTTTCAGTCACTCACACATTTATACTCACTCACACTCAAAAATAATCTCAAACACCTACACACACAAATACGCACTCACAAGCCTATGCACAACATACAAACGTAAACACACACATACACAGATGCCAACACACCTGCACACACCCATACACACACTCAAAAGCACACACACATTCACCCTCACACACATATGAACCTACACGTACACACAAATGCACGAGTACAAACACAAACACAACACACAGACACATAACGCAAAACACAATATTGTACACATCACACACCAGCACACACAAAAACCCTTACACAAAAACATTCATATACATACACCCTTGGACACAAGCACTCACACACCAACATACACACTTACACAGTAAGTCACAAACACTCACACTCAAAAATAGGCTCACACACCTACACACACACAGAAATACACACTCAACACTATACGCACATACAATCACACATATGTACCTACTCTCGCTCTCACTCACATATTCATACGTACTCAAAAATGGACTCGCACCTATACACACACAAAATTACACACTCACAAGCATATACACATGAAAACACAAACACACATACACAGATGCCAACACACAGTCACACACACCCTTACACACTTATAACCACACAAGTCACACACTCACCCTCACACACACTTACACACATATGAACATACACATGCAGACATTCACACTCTCTCACACACACACTCACCCACAAACTCACCCACAATATTGAATCGATACTCAAACCCGAGCCAACACACTGACACACATCACAAACGCACACCCGTTCCCATCTCACACACACACACGTACACACCCATACACACACACACTGACTCATTCACAAACACTCACAGCCATACACACTCAGATATGTACACGTACACACACCCAAACGTCCACAATCACAAACATAGATGCACACGCTCATTCAGGCACATATTTACAAATTCACACTCAAATGTAATCAGACACGTACAAACACAGAAACACACACAGATATAAACAAACACTAACACACATGCGAACACACACAGGAGACAACACACACACCCCTACCCTCACATTCACACACTCACAGAAAAACACAATCACACTTAAAAAACACACGTGCATACGGAGACATGTGAATACACCCAAGCCAACACAGTAACATACAAATGCACTCATTCACTGACTCTCATACTCACCCACATATCTCCCACTGCATGCACTCACACACATACACACACACGCACACACTCACACCAACGCACACAATAACCAACCTCACACAATCATTCACACTCCCGCACCCAAGTACCAATGCACACTCAATCCCAAACTCACTGACACACTCACTTGCAAACGCCTGCACATTCTCACACACCTCCCCACACCAAAACACAATGTCACACACTAACTCATTCACACTAACTCTCGCACCCATGAACAAAGAAATTCATGTTCAAATACACATGTACACACAGATGCAGTCACACATTCACTCACATACACCCACCAACACCCCAAAACTCACACTCACCCACACAAGACTCCCTTGCAATCACATGCACACCTACAGAGAAAAAATTCCAGACGCTCGCACACTCACATTTACACTCCCGCACAGTCACTTACACACACATTCAAAACTCACACGCTCATACACCTACACGTTTACACATTTACTCTGTCTCGCACTCACACACAAACACCCTCCAAAGCATTTGAATCCATACTCAGACACACATGCCAACCCACTAAGACACATCACACAAATACACACACTCACCGCTCACATACACTTTCAAACACACACAAACACACAAGCCAACTCACAAAAACAAAATTCTCACATTGACTCTGTCACTCACACTCACACACTCAACACCACATGCAATCACACACACACAGAAACACAAACACACACGGGAATACGCTCCCTCGCATTCACTGAAACACACATTTATGCACCCTCTTACACACCCACACACACAGAAATACGGACTCACAAACCAGGCCCGTACAATCACACCTATGTACCCCGTCATTCACTCACACATCCATACTCACTCACACTCAAAAACAGACTCACACACCCACACCCACACACAGAAATACATACTCACAAATATACGCACATACAGTCACACCTATGTCCCCACTCTTACTCCGACTCACACACTCATACCCACTTACTCAAAAGTAGACTCACACCTATACACACACAAAAATACACACTCACAAACAGGTACATACAACATCACATATGTACCCCCTTTCAGTCACTCAAACATTTATACTCACTCACACTCAAAAATAGATTCAAACACCTACACACACACAAATACCCACTCACAAGCATATACACATACAAACACAAATGCCCACATGCACAGATGACAACACACACTCATGCACACCCATACAAACCCATGAACACCAACACTCACACACCCACCCTCACACCAAACGCATTCACATGCTTTCACACTCACACACACAAACACACACACACTCTTGAATTCATACTCTGACCCATAAGCCAACCCACTAAGACCCATCAGTCACACACACCCACACATAACTCACACACATTGAAATACGTACTGAAACACAGAAGCCAACTCCCACGAATAAAACTCTCACGCAGACTGTCACTGACACACACTCACCGACACATGCTATCAAACGTACACACACAAACACAGACACACTCTCTCACATTCCCTCAAACTCAGATACAAACACCCACACTTACACACTCACACACGCAGAAATACGCACTCACAAGTAAACACACATACAATCACACATAGGTACCCACTCTCACTCTCACTCACACAGTCATACGCACTTACTTAAAAATTGACTCACACCTATACACACACAAAAAGGCACACTCACAAGCATATACACGTAAAAACACAAGCACACATGCCAACACACAGTCACACATTACACACGTACAGAAATACACACTCACATATATACGCACATACAATCACACATTATGCACACCTGTCACTCACTCACACCTTCGTACTCACTCGCACTCAAAAGTAGACTCACACACCTACACACACACAGAAATACACACTCACAAATATACACACATACAATCACACAATTTACCCACTCTAACTCTGACTCACACAGTCATACTCACTCAAAGATAGACTCACACCTATACACACACACAAGAATATACACTCCCAGGCATATACACATGAAAACACAAACACACATGCACCGATGCCCACAGTCACACACACCTTTACACACTTATAAACACAGAAGTCACACACTCACCTCACAAACATATGTACATGCCATATCACATATGTACCCCCTTTCAGTCACTCACACATTTATACTCACTCACACTCAAAATTAATCTCAAACACCTACACACACAAATACGCACTCACAAGCCTATGCACAACATACAAACGTAAACACACACATACACAGATGCCAACACACCTGCACACACCCATACACACACTCAAAAGCACACACACATTCACCCTCACACACATATGAACCTACACGTACACACAAATGCACGAGTACAAACACAAACACAACACACAGACACATAACGCAAAACACAATATTGTACACATCACACACCAGCACACACAAAAACCCTTACACAAAAACATTCATATACATACACCCTTGGACACAAGCACTCACACACCAACATACACACTTACACAGTAAGTCACAAACACTCACACTCAAAAATAGGCTCACACACCTACACACACACAGAAATACACACTCAACACTATACGCACATACAATCACACATATGTACCTACTCTCGCTCTCACTCACATATTCATACGTACTCAAAAATGGACTCGCACCTATACACACACAAAATTACACACTCACAAGCATATACACATGAAAACACAAACACACATACACAGATGCCAACACACAGTCACACACACCCTTACACACTTATAACCACACAAGTCACACACTCACCCTCACACACACTTACACACATATGAACATACACATGCAGACATTCACACTCTCTCACACACACACTCACCCACAAACTCACCCACAATATTGAATCGATACTCAAACCCGAGCCAACACACTGACACACATCACAAACGCACACCCGTTCCCATCTCACACACACACACGTACACACCCATACACACACACACTGACTCATTCACAAACACTCACAGCCATACACACTCAGATATGTACACGTACACACACCCAAACGTCCACAATCACAAACATAGATGCACACGCTCATTCAGGCACATATTTACAAATTCACACTCAAATGTAATCAGACACGTACAAACACAGAAACACACACAGATATAAACAAACACTAACACACATGCGAACACACACAGGAGACAACACACACACCCCTACCCTCACATTCACACACTCACAGAAAAACACAATCACACTTAAAAAACACACGTGCATACGGAGACATGTGAATACACCCAAGCCAACACAGTAACATACAAATGCACTCATTCACTGACTCTCATACTCACCCACATATCTCCCACTGCATGCACTCACACACATACACACACACGCACACACTCACACCAACGCACACAATAACCAACCTCACACAATCATTCACACTCCCGCACCCAAGTACCAATGCACACTCAATCCCAAACTCACTGACACGCTCACTTGCAAACGCCTGCACATTCTCACACACCTCCCCACACCAAAACACAATGTCACACACTAACTCATTCACACTAACTCTCGCACCCATGAACAAAGAAATTCATGTTCAAATACACATGTACACACAGATGCAGTCACACATTCACTCACATACACCCACCAACACCCCAAAACTCACACTCACCCACACAAGACTCCCTTGCAATCACATGCACACCTACAGAGAAAAAATTCCAGACGCTCGCACACTCACATTTACACTCCCGCACAGTCACTTACACACACATTCAAAACTCACACGCTCATACACCTACACGTTTACACATTTACTCTGTCTCGCACTCACACACAAACACCCTCCAAAGCATTTGAATCCATACTCAGACACACATGCCAACCCACTAAGACACATCACACAAATACACACACTCACCCCTCACATACACATTCAAACACACATAGACACACAAGCCAACTCACAAAAACAAAATTCTCACATTGACTCTGTCACTCACACTCACACACTCAACACCACATGCAATCACACACACACAGAAACACAAACACACACGGGAATACGCTCTCTCGCATTCACTGAAACACACATTTATACACCCTCTTACACACCCACACACACAGAAATACAGACTCACAAACATGTGCCCATACAATCACACATATGCACCCCGTCATTCACTCACACATTCATACTCACTCACACTCAAAAACAGACTCACACACACACACACACACACAGAAATACATACTCACAAATATACGCACATACAGTCACACCTATGTCCCCACTCTTACTCCGACTCACACACTCATACCCCCTTACTCAAAAATAGACTCACACCTCTACACACACAAAAATACACACTCACAAACAGGTACATACAATATCACATATGTACCCCCTTTCAATCACTCAAACATTTATACTCACTCACACTCAAAAAGAGATTCAAACACCTACCCACACACAAATACCCACTCACAAGCATATACACCTACAAACACAAATGCCCACATGCACAGATGACAACACACACTCACGCACACCCATACAAACCCATGAACACAAACACTCACACACCCACCCTCACACCAAACGCATTCACATGCTTTCACACTCACACACACACACCCTTGAATTCATACTCTGACCCATAAGCCAACCCACTAAGACCCATCAGTCACACACACCCACACAAAACTCACACACATTGAAATACGTACTGAAACACAGAAGCCAACTCCCACGAATAAAACTCTCACGCAGACTGTCAGTGACACACACTCACCGACACATGCTATCAAACGTACACACACAAACACACACACTCTCACACATTCCCTCAAACTCAGATACAAACACCCACACTTACACACTCACACACACAGAAGTACACACTCACAAGTAAACACACATACAATCACACATAGGTACCCACTCTCACTCTCACTCACACAGTCATACTCACTTACTTAAAAATAGACTCACACCTATACACACACAAAAAGGCACACTCACAAGCATATACACGTCAAAACACAAACACACATGCCAACACACAGTCACACATTACACACGTATAGAAATACACACTCACATATATACGCTCCTACAATCACACATTATGCACACCTGTCACTCACTCACACATTCGTACTCACTCACACTCAAAAATAGACTCACACACCTACACACACACAGAAATACACACTCACAAATATACACACATACAATCACACAATTTACCCACTCTAACTCTGACTCACACAGTCATACTCACTCACTCAAACATAGACTCACACCTACACACACACAAGAATATACACTCCCAGGCATATACACATGCAAACACAAACACACATGCACCGATGCCAACAGTCACACACACCTTTACACACTTAGAAACACAGAAGTCACACACTCACCTCACAAACCTATGTACATGCCATATCACATATGTACCCCCTTTCAGTCACTCACACATTTATACTCACTCACACTCAAAAATAATCTCAAACACCTACACACACAAATACGCACTCACAAGCCTATACACATACAAACATAAACACACACATACGCAGATGCCAACACACCTGCACACACCCATACACACACTCAAAAGCACACACACATTCACCCTCACACACATATGAACATACACGTACACACAAATGCACGCGTACAAACACAACACACCGACACATAACGCAAAACACAGTATTGTACACATCACACACCAGCACACACAAAAACCCTTGCACAAAATCATTCATATACATACACCCTTGGACACAAGCACTCACACACCTGCATACACACTTACACAGTAAGTCACAAACACTCACACTCAAAAATAGGCTCACACACCTACACACACACAGAAATACACACTCAACACTATACGCACATACAATCACACATATGTACCTACTCTCGCTCTCACTCACATATTCATACGTACTCAAAAATGGACTCGCACCTATACACACACAAAATTACACACTCACAAGCATATACACATGAAAACACAAACACACATACACAGATGCCAACACACAGTCACACACACCCTTACACACTTATAACCACACAAGTCACACACTCACCCTCACACACACTTACACACATATGAACATACACATGCAGACATTCACACTCTCTCACACACACACTCACCCACAAACTCACCCACAATATTGAATCGATACTCAAACCCGAGCCAACACACTGACACACATCACAAACGCACACCCGTTCCCATCTCACACACACACACGTACACACCCATACACACACACACTGACTCATTCACAAACACTCACAGCCATACACACTCAGATATGTACACGTACACACACCCAAACGTCCACAATCACAAACATAGATGCACACGCTCATTCAGGCACATATTTACAAATTCACACTCAAATGTAATCAGACACGTACAAACACAGAAACACACACAGATATAAACAAACACTAACACACATGCGAACACACACAGGAGACAACACACACACCCCTACCCTCACATTCACACACTCACAGAAAAACACAATCACACTTAAAAAACACACGTGCATACGGAGACATGTGAATACACCCAAGCCAACACAGTAACATACAAATGCACTCATTCACTGACTCTCATACTCACCCACATATCTCCCACTGCATGCACTCACACACATACACACACACGCACACACTCACACCAACGCACACAATAACCAACCTCACACAATCATTCACACTCCCGCACCCAAGTACCAATGCACACTCAATCCCAAACTCACTGACACACTCACTTGCAAACGCCTGCACATTCTCACACACCTCCCCACACCAAAACACAATGTCACACACTAACTCATTCACACTAACTCTCGCACCCATGAACAAAGAAATTCATGTTCAAATACACATGTACACACAGATGCAGTCACACATTCACTCACATACACCCACCAACACCCCAAAACTCACACTCACCCACACAAGACTCCCTTGCAATCACATGCACACCTACAGAGAAAAAATTCCAGACGCTCGCACACTCACATTTACACTCCCGCACAGTCACTTACACACACATTCAAAACTCACACGCTCATACACCTACACGTTTACACATTTACTCTGTCTCGCACTCACACACAAACACCCTCCAAAGCATTTGAATCCATACTCAGACACACATGCCAACCCACTAAGACACATCACACAAATACACACACTCACCGCTCACATACACTTTCAAACACACACAAACACACAAGCCAACTCACAAAAACAAAATTCTCACATTGACTCTGTCACTCACACTCACACACTCAACACCACATGCAATCACACACACACAGAAACACAAACACACACGGGAATACGCTCCCTCGCATTCACTGAAACACACATTTATGCACCCTCTTACACACCCACACACACAGAAATACGGACTCACAAACCAGGCCCGTACAATCACACCTATGTACCCCGTCATTCACTCACACATCCATACTCACTCACACTCAAAAACAGACTCACACACCCACACCCACACACAGAAATACATACTCACAAATATACGCACATACAGTCACACCTATGTCCCCACTCTTACTCCGACTCACACACTCATACCCACTTACTCAAAAGTAGACTCACACCTATACACACACAAAAATACACACTCACAAACAGGTACATACAACATCACATATGTACCCCCTTTCAGTCACTCAAACATTTATACTCACTCACACTCAAAAATAGATTCAAACACCTACACACACACAAATACCCACTCACAAGCATATACACATACAAACACAAATGCCCACATGCACAGATGACAACACACACTCATGCACACCCATACAAACCCATGAACACCAACACTCACACACCCACCCTCACACCAAACGCATTCACATGCTTTCACACTCACACACACAAACACACACACACTCTTGAATTCATACTCTGACCCATAAGCCAACCCACTAAGACCCATCAGTCACACACACCCACACATAACTCACACACATTGAAATACGTACTGAAACACAGAAGCCAACTCCCACGAATAAAACTCTCACGCAGACTGTCACTGACACACACTCACCGACACATGCTCTCAAACGTACACACACAAACACAGACACACTCTCTCACATTCCCTCAAACTCAGATACAAACACCCACACTTACACACTCACACACGCAGAAATACGCACTCACAAGTAAACACACATACAATCACACATAGGTACCCACTCTCACTCTCACTCACACAGTCATACGCACTTACTTAAAAATTGACTCACACCTATACACACACAAAAAGGCACACTCACAAGCATATACACGTAAAAACACAAGCACACATGCCAACACACAGTCACACATTACACACGTACAGAAATACACACTCACATATATACGCACATACAATCACACATTATGCACACCTGTCACTCACTCACACCTTCGTACTCACTCGCACTCAAAAGTAGACTCACACACCTACACACACACAGAAATACACACTCACAAATATACACACATACAATCACACAATTTACCCACTCTAACTCTGACTCACACAGTCATACTCACTCAAAGATAGACTCACACCTATACACACACACAAGAATATACACTCCCAGGCATATACACATGAAAACACAAACACACATGCACCGATGCCCACAGTCACACACACCTTTACACACTTATAAACACAGAAGTCACACACTCACCTCACAAACATATGTACATGCCATATCACATATGTACCCCCTTTCAGTCACTCACACATTTATACTCACTCACACTCAAAATTAATCTCAAACACCTACACACACAAATACGCACTCACAAGCCTATGCACAACATACAAACGTAAACACACACATACACAGATGCCAACACACCTGCACACACCCATACACACACTCAAAAGCACACACACATTCACCCTCACACACATATGAACCTACACGTACACACAAATGCACGAGTACAAACACAAACACAACACACAGACACATAACGCAAAACACAATATTGTACACATCACACACCAGCACACACAAAAACCCTTACACAAAAACATTCATATACATACACCCTTGGACACAAGCACTCACACACCAACATACACACTTACACAGTAAGTCACAAACACTCACACTCAAAAATAGGCTCACACACCTACACACACACAGAAATACACACTCAACACTATACGCACATACAATCACACATATGTACCTACTCTCGCTCTCACTCACATATTCATACGTACTCAAAAATGGACTCGCACCTATACACACACAAAATTACACACTCACAAGCATATACACATGAAAACACAAACACACATACACAGATGCCAACACACAGTCACACACACCCTTACACACTTATAACCACACAAGTCACACACTCACCCTCACACACACTTACACACATATGAACATACACATGCAGACATTCACACTCTCTCACACACACACTCACCCACAAACTCACCCACAATATTGAATCGATACTCAAACCCGAGCCAACACACTGACACACATCACAAACGCACACCCGTTCCCATCTCACACACACACACGTACACACCCATACACACACACACTGACTCATTCACAAACACTCACAGCCATACACACTCAGATATGTACACGTACACACACCCAAACGTCCACAATCACAAACATAGATGCACACGCTCATTCAGGCACATATTTACAAATTCACACTCAAATGTAATCAGACACGTACAAACACAGAAACACACACAGATATAAACAAACACTAACACACATGCGAACACACACAGGAGACAACACACACACCCCTACCCTCACATTCACACACTCACAGAAAAACACAATCACACTTAAAAAACACACGTGCATACGGAGACATGTGAATACACCCAAGCCAACACAGTAACATACAAATGCACTCATTCACTGACTCTCATACTCACCCACATATCTCCCACTGCATGCACTCACACACATACACACACACGCACACACTCACACCAACGCACACAATAACCAACCTCACACAATCATTCACACTCCCGCACCCAAGTACCAATGCACACTCAATCCCAAACTCACTGACACGCTCACTTGCAAACGCCTGCACATTCTCACACACCTCCCCACACCAAAACACAATGTCACACACTAACTCATTCACACTAACTCTCGCACCCATGAACAAAGAAATTCATGTTCAAATACACATGTACACACAGATGCAGTCACACATTCACTCACATACACCCACCAACACCCCAAAACTCACACTCACCCACACAAGACTCCCTTGCAATCACATGCACACCTACAGAGAAAAAATTCCAGACGCTCGCACACTCACATTTACACTCCCGCACAGTCACTTACACACACATTCAAAACTCACACGCTCATACACCTACACGTTTACACATTTACTCTGTCTCGCACTCACACACAAACACCCTCCAAAGCATTTGAATCCATACTCAGACACACATGCCAACCCACTAAGACACATCACACAAATACACACACTCACCCCTCACATACACATTCAAACACACATAGACACACAAGCCAACTCACAAAAACAAAATTCTCACATTGACTCTGTCACTCACACTCACACACTCAACACCACATGCAATCACACACACACAGAAACACAAACACACACGGGAATACGCTCTCTCGCATTCACTGAAACACACATTTATACACCCTCTTACACACCCACACACACAGAAATACAGACTCACAAACATGTGCCCATACAATCACACATATGCACCCCGTCATTCACTCACACATTCATACTCACTCACACTCAAAAACAGACTCACACACACACACACACACACAGAAATACATACTCACAAATATACGCACATACAGTCACACCTATGTCCCCACTCTTACTCCGACTCACACACTCATACCCCCTTACTCAAAAATAGACTCACACCTCTACACACACAAAAATACACACTCACAAACAGGTACATACAATATCACATATGTACCCCCTTTCAATCACTCAAACATTTATACTCACTCACACTCAAAAAGAGATTCAAACACCTACCCACACACAAATACCCACTCACAAGCATATACACCTACAAACACAAATGCCCACATGCACAGATGACAACACACACTCACGCACACCCATACAAACCCATGAACACAAACACTCACACACCCACCCTCACACCAAACGCATTCACATGCTTTCACACTCACACACACACACCCTTGAATTCATACTCTGACCCATAAGCCAACCCACTAAGACCCATCAGTCACACACACCCACACAAAACTCACACACATTGAAATACGTACTGAAACACAGAAGCCAACTCCCACGAATAAAACTCTCACGCAGACTGTCAGTGACACACACTCACCGACACATGCTATCAAACGTACACACACAAACACACACACTCTCACACATTCCCTCAAACTCAGATACAAACACCCACACTTACACACTCACACACACAGAAGTACACACTCACAAGTAAACACACATACAATCACACATAGGTACCCACTCTCACTCTCACTCACACAGTCATACTCACTTACTTAAAAATAGACTCACACCTATACACACACAAAAAGGCACACTCACAAGCATATACACGTCAAAACACAAACACACATGCCAACACACAGTCACACATTACACACGTATAGAAATACACACTCACATATATACGCTCCTACAATCACACATTATGCACACCTGTCACTCACTCACACATTCGTACTCACTCACACTCAAAAATAGACTCACACACCTACACACACACAGAAATACACACTCACAAATATACACACATACAATCACACAATTTACCCACTCTAACTCTGACTCACACAGTCATACTCACTCACTCAAACATAGACTCACACCTACACACACACAAGAATATACACTCCCAGGCATATACACATGCAAACACAAACACACATGCACCGATGCCAACAGTCACACACACCTTTACACACTTAGAAACACAGAAGTCACACACTCACCTCACAAACCTATGTACATGCCATATCACATATGTACCCCCTTTCAGTCACTCACACATTTATACTCACTCACACTCAAAAATAATCTCAAACACCTACACACACAAATACGCACTCACAAGCCTATACACATACAAACATAAACACACACATACGCAGATGCCAACACACCTGCACACACCCATACACACACTCAAAAGCACACACACATTCACCCTCACACACATATGAACATACACGTACACACAAATGCACGCGTACAAACACAACACACCGACACATAACGCAAAACACAGTATTGTACACATCACACACCAGCACACACAAAAACCCTTGCACAAAATCATTCATATACATACACCCTTGGACACAAGCACTCACACACCTGCATACACACTTACACAGTAAGTCACAAACACTCACACTCATAAATAGGCTCACACACCTACACACACAGAAATACACACTCAACACTATACGCACATACAATCACACATATGTACCTACTCTCGCTCTCACTCACATACTCATACGTACTCAAAAGTGGACTCACACCTATACACACACAAAAATACACACTCACAAGCATATACACATGAAAACACAAACACACATACACAGATGCCAACACACAGTCACACACACCCTTACACACTTATAACCACACAAGTCACACACTCACCCTCACACACACTTCCACACCTATGAACATACAAATGCAGACATTCACACTCTCTCACACACACACTCACCCACAAACTCACCCACAATATTGAATCGATACTCAAACCCGAGCCAACACACTGACACACATCACAAACGCACACCCGTTCCCATCTCACACACACACACGTACACACCCATACACACACACACTGACTCATTCACAAACACTCACAGCCATACACACTCAGATATGTACACGGACACACACCCAAACGTCCACAATCACAAACATATATGCACACGCTCATTCATGCACATATTTACAAATTCACGCTCAAATGTAATCAGACACATACAAACACAGAAACACACACAGATATAAACAAACACTAACACACATGTGAACACACAAAGGAGACAACACACACAAACCCTACCCTCACATTCACACACTCACAGAAAAACACAATCACACTTAGAAAACACACGTGCATACGCAGACATGTGAATACACCCAAGCCAACACAGTAACATACAAATGCACTCATTCACTGACTCTCATACTCACCCACATATCTCCCACTGCATGCACTCACACACATACACACACACACGCACACACTCACACCAACGCACACAAGAACCAACCTCACACAATCATTCACACTCCCGCACCCAAGCA
Source organism: Castor canadensis (assembly GCF_047511655.1). Lineage (NCBI taxonomy): Eukaryota > Metazoa > Chordata > Mammalia > Rodentia > Castoridae > Castor > Castor canadensis. The sequence continues at coordinate 84,416,533 of NC_133386.1, read as the reverse complement.
CCAACGCACACTCAATCCCAAACTCACTGACACACTCACTTGCAAACGCCTGCACATTCTCACACACCTCCCCACACCAAAACACAATGTCACACACTAACTCATTCACACTAACTCTCGCACCCATGAACAAAGAAATTCATGTTCAAATACACATGTACACACAGATGCAGTCACACATTCACTCACATACACCCACCAACACCCAAAAACTCACACTCACCCACACATGACTCCCTTGCAATCACATGCACACCTACAGAGAAAAAAATTCCAGACGCTCGCACACTCACATTTACACTCCCGCACAGTCACTTACACACACATTCAAAACTCACACGCTCATACACCTACACGTTTACACATTTACTCTGTCTCGCACTCACACACAAACACCCTCCAAAGCATTTGAATCCATACTCAGACACACATGCCAACCCACTAAGACACATCACACAAATACACACACTCACCCCTCACATACACATTCAAACACACATAGACACACAAGCCAACTCACAAAAACAAAATTCTCACATTGACTCTGTCACTCACACTCACACACTCAACACCACATGCAATCACACACACACAGAAACACAAACACACACGGGAATACGCTCTCTCGCATTCACTGAAACACACATTTATACACCCTCTTACACACCCACACACACAGAAATACAGACTCACAAACATGTGCCCATACAATCACACATATGCACCCCGTCATTCACTCACACATTCATACTCACTCACACTCAAAAACAGACTCACACACACACACACACACACAGAAATACATACTCACAAATATACGCACATACAGTCACACCTATGTCCCCACTCTTACTCCGACTCACACACTCATACCCCCTTACTCAAAAATAGACTCACACCTCTACACACACAAAAATACACACTCACAAACAGGTACATACAATATCACATATGTACCCCCTTTCAATCACTCAAACATTTATACTCACTCACACTCAAAAAGAGATTCAAACACCTACCCACACACAAATACCCACTCACAAGCATATACACCTACAAACACAAATGCCCACATGCACAGATGACAACACACACTCACGCACACCCATACAAACCCATGAACACAAACACTCACACACCCACCCTCACACCAAACGCATTCACATGCTTTCACACTCACACACACACACCCTTGAATTCATACTCTGACCCATAAGCCAACCCACTAAGACCCATCAGTCACACACACCCACACAAAACTCACACACATTGAAATACGTACTGAAACACAGAAGCCAACTCCCACGAATAAAACTCTCACGCAGACTGTCAGTGACACACACTCACCGACACATGCTATCAAACGTACACACACAAACACACACACTCTCACACATTCCCTCAAACTCAGATACAAACACCCACACTTACACACTCACACACACAGAAGTACACACTCACAAGTAAACACACATACAATCACACATAGGTACCCACTCTCACTCTCACTCACACAGTCATACGCACTTACTTAAAAATTGACTCACACCTATACACACACAAAAAGGCACACTCACAAGCATATACACGTAAAAACACAAGCACACATGCCAACACACAGTCACACATTACACACGTACAGAAATACACACTCACATATATACGCACATACAATCACACATTATGCACACCTGTCACTCACTCACACCTTCGTACTCACTCGCACTCAAAAGTAGACTCACACACCTACACACACACAGAAATACACACTCACAAATATACACACATACAATCACACAATTTACCCACTCTAACTCTGACTCACACAGTCATACTCACTCAAAGATAGACTCACACCTATACACACACACAAGAATATACACTCCCAGGCATATACACATGAAAACACAAACACACATGCACCGATGCCCACAGTCACACACACCTTTACACACTTAGAAACACAGAAGTCACACACTCACCTCACAAACATATGTACATGCCATATCACATATGTACCCCCTTTCAGTCACTCACACATTTATACTCACTCACACTCAAAAATAATCTCAAACACCTACACACACAAATACGCACTCACAAGCCTATGCACAACATACAAACGTAAACACACACATACACAGATGCCAACACACCTGCACACACCCATACACACACTCAAAAGCACACACACATTCACCCTCACACACATATGAACCTACACGTACACACAAATGCACGAGTACAAACACAAACACAACACACAGACACATAACGCAAAACACAGTATTGTACACATCACACACCAGCACACACAAAAACCCTTACACAAAAACATTCATATACATACACCCTTGGACACAAACACTCACACACCAACATACACACTTACACAGTAAGTCACAAACACTCACACTCAAAAATAGGCTCACACACCTACACACACACAGAAATACACACTCAACACTATACGCACATACAATCACACATATGTACCTACTCTCGCTCTCACTCACATATTCATACGTACTCAAAAATGGACTCGCACCTATACACACACAAAAATACACACTCACAAGCATATACACATGAAAACACAAACACACATACACAGATGCCAACACACAGTCACACACACCCTTACACACTTATAACCACACAAGTCACACACTCACCCTCACACACACTTCCACACCTATGAACATACACATGCAGACATTCACACTCTCTCACACACACACTCACCCACAAACTCACCCACAATATTGAATCGATACTCAAACCCGAGGCAACACACTGACACACATCACAAACGCACACCCGTTCCCATCTCACACACACACACGTACACACCCATACACACACACACTGACTCATTCACAAACACTCACTGCCATACACACTCAGATATGTACACGTACACACACCCAAACGTCCACAATCACAAACATATATGCACACGCTCATTCATGCACATATTTACAAATTCACGCTCAAATGTAATCAGACACGTACAAACACAGAAACACACACAGATATAAACAAACACTAACACACATGTGAACACACACAGGAGACAACACACACACCCCTACCCTCACATTCACACACTCACAGAAAAACACAATCACACTTAAAAAACACACGTGCATACGCAGACATGTGAATACACCCAAGCCAACACAGTAACATACAAATGCACTCATTCACTGACTCTCATACTCACCCACATATCTCCCACTGCATGCACTCACACACATACACACACACACGCACACACTCACACCAACGCACACAAGAACCAACCTCACACAATCATTCACACTCCCGCACCCAAGCACCAACGCCCACTCAATCCCAAACTCACTGACACACTCACTTGCAAACGCCTGCCCATTCTCACACACCTCCCCACACCAAAACACAATGTCACACACTAACTCATTCACACTAACTCTCGCACCCATGAACAAAGTAATTCATGTTCAAATACACATGTACACACAGATGCCGTCACACATTCACTCACATACACCCACCAACACCCCAAAACTCACACTCACACTCACCCACACATGACTCCCTTGCAATCACATGCACACCTACAGAGAAAAAAATTCCAGACGCTCGCACACTCACATTTACACTCCCGCACAGTCACTTACACACACATTCAAAACTCACACGCTCATACACCTACACGTTTACACATTTACTCTGTCTCGCACTCACACACAAACACCCTCCAAAGCATTTGAATCCATACTCAGACACACATGCCAACCCACTAAGACACATCACACAAATACACACACTCACCCCTCACATACACATTCAAACACACATAGACACACAAGCCAACTCACAAAAACAAAATTCTCACATTGACTCTGTCACTCACACTCACACACTCAACACCACATGCAATCACACACACACAGAAACACAAACACACACGGGAATACGCTCTCTCGCATTCACTGAAACACACATTTATACACCCTCTTACACACCCACACACACAGAAATACAGACTCACAAACATGTGCCCATACAATCACACATATGCACCCCGTCATTCACTCACACATTCATACTCACTCACACTCAAAAACAGACTCACACACACACACACACACACAGAAATACATACTCACAAATATACGCACATACAGTCACACCTATGTCCCCACTCTTACTCCGACTCACACACTCATACCCCCTTACTCAAAAATAGACTCACACCTCTACACACACAAAAATACACACTCACAAACAGGTACATACAATATCACATATGTACCCCCTTTCAATCACTCAAACATTTATACTCACTCACACTCAAAAAGAGATTCAAACACCTACCCACACACAAATACCCACTCACAAGCATATACACCTACAAACACAAATGCCCACATGCACAGATGACAACACACACTCACGCACACCCATACAAACCCATGAACACAAACACTCACACACCCACCCTCACACCAAACGCATTCACATGCTTTCACACTCACACACACACACCCTTGAATTCATACTCTGACCCATAAGCCAACCCACTAAGACCCATCAGTCACACACACCCACACAAAACTCACACACATTGAAATACGTACTGAAACACAGAAGCCAACTCCCACGAATAAAACTCTCACGCAGACTGTCAGTGACACACACTCACCGACACATGCTATCAAACGTACACACACAAACACACACACTCTCACACATTCCCTCAAACTCAGATACAAACACCCACACTTACACACTCACACACACAGAAGTACACACTCACAAGTAAACACACATACAATCACACATAGGTACCCACTCTCACTCTCACTCACACAGTCATACTCACTTACTTAAAAATAGACTCACACCTATACACACACAAAAAGGCACACTCACAAGCATATACACGTCAAAACACAAACACACATGCCAACACACAGTCACACATTACACACGTATAGAAATACACACTCACATATATACGCTCCTACAATCACACATTATGCACACCTGTCACTCACTCACACATTCGTACTCACTCACACTCAAAAATAGACTCACACACCTACACACACACAGAAATACACACTCACAAATATACACACATACAATCACACAATTTACCCACTCTAACTCTGACTCACACAGTCATACTCACTCAAAGATAGACTCACACCTATACACACACAAGAATATACACTCCCAGGCATATACACATGAAAACACAAACACACATGCACCGATGCCCACAGTCACACACACCTTTACACACTTATAAACACAGAAGTCACACACTCACCTCACAAACATATGTACATGCCATATCACATATGTACCCCTTTCAGTCACTCACACATTTATACTCACTCACACTCAAAAATAATCTCAAACACCTACACACACAAATACGCACTCACAAGCCTATGCACAACATACAAACGTAAACACACACATACACAGATGCCAACACACCTGCACACACCCATACACACACTCAAAAGCACACACACATTCACCCTCACACACATATGAACCTACACGTACACACAAATGCACGAGTACAAACACAAACACAACACACAGACACATAACGCAAAACACAATATTGTACACATCACACACCAGCACACACAAAAACCCTTACACAAAAACATTCATATACATACACCCTTGGACACAAGCACTCACACACCAACATACACACTTACACAGTAAGTCACAAACACTCACACTCAAAAATAGGCTCACACACCTACACACACACAGAAATACACACTCAACACTATACGCACATACAATCACACATATGTACCTACTCTCGCTCTCACTCACATATTCATACGTACTCAAAAATGGACTCGCACCTATACACACACAAAATTACACACTCACAAGCATATACACATGAAAACACAAACACACATACACAGATGCCAACACACAGTCACACACACCCTTACACACTTATAACCACACAAGTCACACACTCACCCTCACACACACTTACACACATATGAACATACACATGCAGACATTCACACTCTCTCACACACACACTCACCCACAAACTCACCCACAATATTGAATCGATACTCAAACCCGAGCCAACACACTGACACACATCACAAACGCACACCCGTTCCCATCTCACACACACACACGTACACACCCATACACACACACACTGACTCATTCACAAACACTCACAGCCATACACACTCAGATATGTACACGTACACACACCCAAACGTCCACAATCACAAACATAGATGCACACGCTCATTCAGGCACATATTTACAAATTCACACTCAAATGTAATCAGACACGTACAAACACAGAAACACACACAGATATAAACAAACACTAACACACATGCGAACACACACAGGAGACAACACACACAAACCCTACCCTCACATTCACACACTCACAGAAAAACACAATCACACTTAAAAAACACACGTGCATACGGAGACATGTGAATACACCCAAGCCAACACAGTAACATACAAATGCACACATTCACTGACTCTCATACTCACCCACATATCTCCCACTGCATGCACTCACACACATACACACACACGCACACACTCACACCAACGCACACAATAACCAACCTCACACAATCATTCACACTCCCGCACCCAAGTACCAATGCACACTCAATCCCAAACTCACTGACACGCTCACTTGCAAACGCCTGCACATTCTCACACACCTCCCCACACCAAAACACAATGTCACACACTAACTCATTCACACTAACTCTCGCACCCATGAACAAAGAAATTCATGTTCAAATACACATGTACACACAGATGCAGTCACACATTCACTCACATACACCCACCAACACCCCAAAACTCACACTCACCCACACAAGACTCCCTTGCAATCACATGCACACCTACAGAGAAAAAATTCCAGACGCTCGCACACTCACATTTACACTCCCGCACAGTCACTTACACACACATTCAAAACTCACACGCTCATACACCTACACGTTTACACATTTACTCTGTCTCGCACTCACACACAAACACCCTCCAAAGCATTTGAATCCATACTCAGACACACATGCCAACCCACTAAGACACATCACACAAATACACACACTCACCGCTCACATACACTTTCAAACACACACAAACACACAAGCCAACTCACAAAAACAAAATTCTCACATTGACTCTGTCACTCACACTCACACACTCAACACCACATGCAATCACACACACACAGAAACACAAACACACACGGGAATACGCTCCCTCGCATTCACTGAAACACACATTTATGCACCCTCTTACACACCCACACACACAGAAATACGGACTCACAAACCAGGCCCGTACAATCACACCTATGTACCCCGTCATTCACTCACACATCCATACTCACTCACACTCAAAAACAGACTCACACACCCACACCCACACACAGAAATACATACTCACAAATATACGCACATACAGTCACACCTATGTCCCCACTCTTACTCCGACTCACACACTCATACCCACTTACTCAAAAGTAGACTCACACCTATACACACACAAAAATACACACTCACAAACAGGTACATACAACATCACATATGTACCCCCTTTCAGTCACTCAAACATTTATACTCACTCACACTCAAAAATAGATTCAAACACCTACACACACACAAATACCCACTCACAAGCATATACACATACAAACACAAATGCCCACATGCACAGATGACAACACACACTCATGCACACCCATACAAACCCATGAACACCAACACTCACACACCCACCCTCACACCAAACGCATTCACATGCTTTCACACTCACACACACAAACACACACACACTCTTGAATTCATACTCTGACCCATAAGCCAACCCACTAAGACCCATCAGTCACACACACCCACACATAACTCACACACATTGAAATACGTACTGAAACACAGAAGCCAACTCCCACGAATAAAACTCTCACGCAGACTGTCACTGACACACACTCACCGACACATGCTATCAAACGTACACACACAAACACAGACACACTCTCTCACATTCCCTCAAACTCAGATACAAACACCCACACTTACACACTCACACACGCAGAAATACGCACTCACAAGTAAACACACATACAATCACACATAGGTACCCACTCTCACTCTCACTCACACAGTCATACGCACTTACTTAAAAATTGACTCACACCTATACACACACAAAAAGGCACACTCACAAGCATATACACGTAAAAACACAAGCACACATGCCAACACACAGTCACACATTACACACGTACAGAAATACACACTCACATATATACGCACATACAATCACACATTATGCACACCTGTCACTCACTCACACCTTCGTACTCACTCGCACTCAAAAGTAGACTCACACACCTACACACACACAGAAATACACACTCACAAATATACACACATACAATCACACAATTTACCCACTCTAACTCTGACTCACACAGTCATACTCACTCAAAGATAGACTCACACCTATACACACACACAAGAATATACACTCCCAGGCATATACACATGAAAACACAAACACACATGCACCGATGCCCACAGTCACACACACCTTTACACACTTAGAAACACAGAAGTCACACACTCACCTCACAAACATATGTACATGCCATATCACATATGTACCCCCTTTCAGTCACTCACACATTTATACTCACTCACACTCAAAAATAATCTCAAACACCTACACACACAAATACGCACTCACAAGCCTATGCACAACATACAAACGTAAACACACACATACACAGATGCCAACACACCTGCACACACCCATACACACACTCAAAAGCACACACACATTCACCCTCACACACATATGAACCTACACGTACACACAAATGCACGAGTACAAACACAAACACAACACACAGACACATAACGCAAAACACAGTATTGTACACATCACACACCAGCACACACAAAAACCCTTACACAAAAACATTCATATACATACACCCTTGGACACAAACACTCACACACCAACATACACACTTACACAGTAAGTCACAAACACTCACACTCAAAAATAGGCTCACACACCTACACACACACAGAAATACACACTCAACACTATACGCACATACAATCACACATATGTACCTACTCTCGCTCTCACTCACATATTCATACGTACTCAAAAATGGACTCGCACCTATACACACACAAAATTACACACTCACAAGCATATACACATGAAAACACAAACACACATACACAGATGCCAACACACAGTCACACACACCCTTACACACTTATAACCACACAAGTCACACACTCACCCTCACACACACTTACACACATATGAACATACACATGCAGACATTCACACTCTCTCACACACACACTCACCCACAAACTCACCCACAATATTGAATCGATACTCAAACCCGAGGCAACACACTGACACACATCACAAACGCACACCCGTTCCCATCTCACACACACACACGTACACACCCATACACACACACACTGACTCATTCACAAACACTCACTGCCATACACACTCAGATATGTACACGTACACACACCCAAACGTCCACAATCACAAACATAGATGCACACGCTCATTCATGCACATATTTACAAATTCACAATCAAATGTAATCAGACACGTACAAACACAGAAACACACACAGATATAAACAAACACTAACACACATGTGAACACACACAGGAGACAACACACACACCCCTACCCTCACATTCACACACTCACAGAAAAACACAATCACACTTAAAAAACACACGTGCATACGCAGACATGTGAATACACCCAAGCCAACACAGTAACATACAAATGCACTCATTCACTGACTCTCATACTCACCCACATATCTCCCACTGCATGCACTCACACACATACACACACACACGCACACACTCACACCAACGCACACAAGAACCAACCTCACACAATCATTCACACTCCCGCACCCAAGCACCAATGCACACTCAATCCCAAACTCACTGACACACTCACTTGCAAACGCCTGCCCATTCTCACACACCTCCCCACACCAAAACACAATGTCACACACTAACTCATTCACACTAACTCTCGCACCCATGAACAAAGTAATTCATGTTCAAATACACATGTACACACAGATGCAGTCACACATTCACTCACATACACCCACCAACACCCCAAAACTCACACTCACACTCACCCACACATGACTCCCTTGCAATCACATGCACACCTACAGAGAAAAAAATTCCAGACGCTCGCACACTCACATTTACACTCCCGCACAGTCACTTACACACACATTCAAAACTCACACGCTCATACACCTACACGTTTACACATTTACTCTGTCTCGCACTCACACACAAACACCCTCCAAAGCATTTGAATCCATACTCAGACACACATGCCAACCCACTAAGACACATCACACAAATACACACACTCACCCCTCACATACACATTCAAACACACATAGACACACAAGCCAACTCACAAAAACAAAATTCTCACATTGACTCTGTCACTCACACTCACACACTCAACACCACATGCAATCACACACACACAGAAACACAAACACACACGGGAATACGCTCTCTCGCATTCACTGAAACACACATTTATACACCCTCTTACACACCCACACACACAGAAATACAGACTCACAAACATGTGCCCATACAATCACACATATGCACCCCGTCATTCACTCACACATTCATACTCACTCACACTCAAAAACAGACTCACACACACACACACACACACACAGAAATACATACTCACAAATATACGCACATACAGTCACACCTATGTCCCCACTCTTACTCCGACTCACACACTCATACCCCCTTACTCAAAAATAGACTCACACCTCTACACACACAAAAATACACACTCACAAACAGGTACATACAATATCACATATGTACCCCCTTTCAATCACTCAAACATTTATACTCACTCACACTCAAAAAGAGATTCAAACACCTACCCACACACAAATACCCACTCACAAGCATATACACCTACAAACACAAATGCCCACATGCACAGATGACAACACACACTCACGCACACCCATACAAACCCATGAACACAAACACTCACACACCCACCCTCACACCAAACGCATTCACATGCTTTCACACTCACACACACACACCCTTGAATTCATACTCTGACCCATAAGCCAACCCACTAAGACCCATCAGTCACACACACCCACACAAAACTCACACACATTGAAATACGTACTGAAACACAGAAGCCAACTCCCACGAATAAAACTCTCACGCAGACTGTCAGTGACACACACTCACCGACACATGCTATCAAACGTACACACACAAACACACACACTCTCACACATTCCCTCAAACTCAGATACAAACACCCACACTTACACACTCACACACACAGAAGTACACACTCACAAGTAAACACACATACAATCACACATAGCTACCCACTCTCACTCTCACTCACACAGTCATACTCACTTACTTAAAAATAGACTCACACCTATACACACACAAAAAGGCACACTCACAAGCATATACACGTCAAAACACAAACACACATGCCAACACACAGTCACACATTACACACGTATAGAAATACACACTCACATATATACGCTCCTACAATCACACATTATGCACACCTGTCACTCACTCACACATTCGTACTCACTCACACTCAAAAATAGACTCACACACCTACACACACACAGAAATACACACTCACAAATATACACACATACAATCACACAATTTACCCACTCTAACTCTGACTCACACAGTCATACTCACTCACTCAAACATAGACTCACACCTACACACACACAAGAATATACACTCCCAGGCATATACACATGCAAACACAAACACACATGCACCGATGCCAACAGTCACACACACCTTTACACACTTAGAAACACAGAAGTCACACACTCACCTCACAAACCTATGTACATGCCATATCACATATGTACCCCCTTTCAGTCACTCACACATTTATACTCACTCACACTCAAAAATAATCTCAAACACCTACACACACAAATACGCACTCACAAGCCTATACACATACAAACATAAACACACACATACGCAGATGCCAACACACCTGCACACACCCATACACACACTCAAAAGCACACACACATTCACCCTCACACACATATGAACATACACGTACACACAAATGCACGCGTACAAACACAACACACCGACACATAACGCAAAACACAGTATTGTACACATCACACACCAGCACACACAAAAACCCTTACACAAAATCATTCATATACATACACCCTTGGACACAAGCACTCACACACCTGCATACACACTTACACAGTAAGTCACAAACACTCACACTCATAAATAGGCTCACACACCTACACACACAGAAATACACACTCAACACTATACGCACATACAATCACACATATGTACCTACTCTCGCTCTCACTCACATACTCATACGTACTCAAAAGTGGACTCACACCTATACACACACAAAAATACACACTCACAAGCATATACACATGAAAACACAAACACACATACACAGATGCCAACACACAGTCACACACACCCTTACACACTTATAACCACACAAGTCACACACTCACCCTCACACACACTTCCACACCTATGAACATACAAATGCAGACATTCACACTCTCTCACACACACACTCACCCACAAACTCACCCACAATATTGAATCGATACTCAAACCCGAGCCAACACACTGACACACATCACAAACGCACACCCGTTCCCATCTCACACACACACACGTACACACCCATACACACACACACTGACTCATTCACAAACACTCACAGCCATACACACTCAGATATGTACACGGACACACACCCAAACGTCCACAATCACAAACATATATGCACACGCTCATTCATGCACATATTTACAAATTCACGCTCAAATGTAATCAGACACATACAAACACAGAAACACACACAGATATAAACAAACACTAACACACATGTGAACACACAAAGGATACAACACACACAAACCCTACCCTCACATTCACACACTCACAGAAAAACACAATCACACTTAGAAAACACACGTGCATACGCAGACATGTGAATACACCCAAGCCAACACAGTAACATACAAATGCACTCATTCACTGACTCTCATACTCACCCACATATCTCCCACTGCATGCACTCACACACATACACACACACACGCACACACTCACACCAACGCACACAAGAACCAACCTCACACAATCATTCACACTCCCGCACCCAAGCACCAACGCCCACTCAATCCCAAACTCACTGACACACTCACTTGCAAACGCCTGCCCATTCTCACACACCTCCCCACACCAAAACACAATGTCACACACTAACTCATTCACACTAACTCTCGCACCCATGAACAAAGAAATTCATGTTCAAATACACATGTACACACAGATGCAGTCACACATTCACTCACATACACCCACCAACACCCAAAAACTCACACTCACCCACACATGACTCCCTTGCAATCACATGCACACCTATAGAGAAAAAATTCCAGACGCTCGCACACTCACATTTACACTCCCGCACAGTCACTTACACACACATTCAAAACTCACACGCTCATACACCTACACGTTTACACATTTACTCTGTCTCGCACTCACACACAAACACCCTCCAAAGCATTTGAATCCATACTCAGACACACATGCCAACCCACTAAGACACATCACACAAATACACACACTCACCGCTCACATACACTTTCAAACACACACAAACACACAAGCCAACTCACAAAAACAAAATTCTCACATTGACTCTGTCACTCACACTCACACACTCAACACCACATGCAATCACACACACACAGAAACACAAACACACACGGGAATACGCTCTCTCGCATTCACTGAAACACACATTTATGCACCCTCTTACACACCCACACACACAGAAATACGGACTCACAAACATAGGCCCGTACAATCACACCTATGTACCCCGTCATTCACTCACACATCCATACTCACTCACACTCAAAAACAGACTCACACACCCACACCCACACACAGAAATACATACTCACAAATATACGCACATACAGTCACACCTATGTCCCCACTCTTACTCCGACTCACACACTCATACCCACTTACTCAAAAGTAGACTCACACCTATACACACACAAAAATACACACTCACAAACAGGTACATACAACATCACATATGTACCCCCTTTCAGTCACTCAAACATTTATACTCACTCACACTCAAAAATAGATTCAAACACCTACACACACACAAATACCCACTCACAAGCATATACACATACAAACACAAATGCCCACATGCACAGATGACAACACACACTCATGCACACCCATACAAACCCATGAACACCAACACTCACACACCCACCCTCACACCAAACGCATTCACATGCTTTCACACTCACACACACAAACACACACACACCCTTGAATTCATACTCTGACCCATAAGCCAACCCACTAAGACCCATCAGTCACACACACCCACACATAACTCACACACATTGAAATACGTACTGAAACACAGAAGCCAACTCCCACGAATAAAACTCTCACGCAGACTGTCACTGACACACACTCACCGACACATGCTATCAAACGTACACACACAAACACAGACACACTCTCTCACATTCCCTCAAACTCAGATACAAACACCCACACTTACACACTCACACACGCAGAAATATGCACTCACAAGTATACACACATACAATCACACATAGGTACCCACTCTCACTCTCACTCACACAGTCATACGCACTTACTTAAAAATTGACTCACACCTATACACACACAAAAAGGCACACTCACAAGCATATACACGTAAAAACACAAGCACACATGCCAACACACAGTCACACATTACACACGTACAGAAATACACACTCACATATATACGCACATACAATCACACATTATGCACACCTGTCACTCACTCACACCTTCGTACTCACTCGCACTCAAAAGTAGACTCACACACCTACACACACACAGAAATACACACTCACAAATATACACACATACAATCACACAATTTACCCACTCTAACTCTGACTCACACAGTCATACTCACTCAAAGATAGACTCACACCTATACACACACACAAGAATATACACTCCCAGGCATATACACATGAAAACACAAACACACATGCACCGATGCCCACAGTCACACACACCTTTACACACTTAGAAACACAGAAGTCACACACTCACCTCACAAACATATGTACATGCCATATCACATATGTACCCCCTTTCAGTCACTCACACATTTATACTCACTCACACTCAAAAATAATCTCAAACAGCTACACACACAAATACGCACTCAGAAGCCTATGCACATACAAACATAATCACACACATACACAGATGCCAACACACCTGCACACACCCATACACACACTCAAAAGCACACACACATTCACCCTCACACACATATGAACCTACACGTACACACAAATGCACGAGTACAAACACAAACACAACACACAGACACATAACGCAAAACACAGTATTGTACACATCACACACCAGCACACACAAAAACCCTTACACAAAAACATTCATATACATACACCCTTGGACACAAGCACTCACACACCAACATACACACTTACACAGTAAGTCACAAACACTCACACTCAAAAATAGGCTCACACACCTACACACACACAGAAATACACACTCAACACTATACGCACATACAATCACACATATGTACCTACTCTCGCTCTCACTCACATATTCATACGTACTCAAAAATGGACTCGCACCTATACACACACAAAATTACACACTCACAAGCATATACACATGAAAACACAAACACACATACACAGATGCCAACACACAGTCACACACACCCTTACACACTTATAACCACACAAGTCACACACTCACCCTCACACACACTTACACACATATGAACATACACATGCAGACATTCACACTCTCTCACACACACACTCACCCACAAACTCACCCACAATATTGAATCGATACTCAAACCCGAGGCAACACACTGACACACATCACAAACGCACACCCATTCCCATCTCACACACACACACGTACACACCCATACACACACACACTGACTCATTCACAAACACTCACTGCCATACACACTCAGATATGTACACGTACACACACCCAAACGTCCACAATCACAAACATAGATGCACACGCTCATTCATGCACATATTTACAAATTCACACTCAAATGTAATCAGACACGTACAAACACAGAAACACACACAGATATAAACAAACACTAACACACATGTGAACACACACAGGAGACAACACACACACCCCTACCCTCACATTCACACACTCACAGAAAAACACAATCACACTTAAAAAACACACGTGCATACGCAGACATGTGAATACACCCAAGCCAACACAGTAACATACAAATGCACTCATTCACTGACTCTCATACTCACCCACATATCTCCCACTGCATGCACTCACACACATACACACACACACGCACACACTCACACCAACGCACACAAGAACCAACCTCACACAATCATTCACACTCCCGCACCCAAGCACCAACGCCCACTCAATCCCAAACTCACTGACACACTCACTTGCAAACGCCTGCCCATTCTCACACACCTCCCCACACCAAAACACAATGTCACACACTAACTCATTCACACTAACTCTCGCACCCATGAACAAAGAAATTCATGTTCAAATACACATGTACACACAGATGCAGTCACACATTCACTCACATACACCCACCAACACCCCAAAACTCACACTCACACTCACCCACACATGACTCCCTTGCAATCACATGCACACCTACAGAGAAAAAAATTCCAGACGCTCGCACACTCACATTTACACTCCCGCACAGTCACTTACACACACATTCAAAACTCACACGCTCATACACCTACACGTTTACACATTTACTCTGTCTCGCACTCACACACAAACACCCTCCAAAGCATTTGAATCCATACTCAGACACACATGCCAACCCACTAAGACACATCACACAAATACACACACTCACCCCTCACATACACATTCAAACACACATAGACACACAAGCCAACTCACAAAAACAAAATTCTCACATTGACTCTGTCACTCACACTCACACACTCAACACCACATGCAATCACACACACACAGAAACACAAACACACACGGGAATACGCTCTCTCGCATTCACTGAAACACACATTTATACACCCTCTTACACACCCACACACACAGAAATACAGACTCACAAACATGTGCCCATACAATCACACATATGCACCCCGTCATTCACTCACACATTCATACTCACTCACACTCAAAAACAGACTCACACACACACACACACACACACAGAAATACATACTCACAAATATACGCACATACAGTCACACCTATGTCCCCACTCTTACTCCGACTCACACACTCATACCCCCTTACTCAAAAATAGACTCACACCTCTACACACACAAAAATACACACTCACAAACAGGTACATACAATATCACATATGTACCCCCTTTCAATCACTCAAACATTTATACTCACTCACACTCAAAAAGAGATTCAAACACCTACCCACACACAAATACCCACTCACAAGCATATACACCTACAAACACAAATGCCCACATGCACAGATGACAACACACACTCACGCACACCCATACAAACCCATGAACACAAACACTCACACACCCACCCTCACACCAAACGCATTCACATGCTTTCACACTCACACACACACACCCTTGAATTCATACTCTGACCCATAAGCCAACCCACTAAGACCCATCAGTCACACACACCCACACAAAACTCACACACATTGAAATACGTACTGAAACACAGAAGCCAACTCCCACGAATAAAACTCTCACGCAGACTGTCAGTGACACACACTCACCGACACATGCTATCAAACGTACACACACAAACACACACACTCTCACACATTCCCTCAAACTCAGATACAAACACCCACACTTACACACTCACACACACAGAAGTACACACTCACAAGTAAACACACATACAATCACACATAGGTACCCACTCTCACTCTCACTCACACAGTCATACTCACTTACTTAAAAATAGACTCACACCTATACACACACAAAAAGGCACACTCACAAGCATATACACGTCAAAACACAAACACACATGCCAACACACAGTCACACATTACACACGTATAGAAATACACACTCACATATATACGCTCCTACAATCACACATTATGCACACCTGTCACTCACTCACACATTCGTACTCACTCACACTCAAAAATAGACTCACACACCTACACACACACAGAAATACACACTCACAAATATACACACATACAATCACACAATTTACCCACTCTAACTCTGACTCACACAGTCATACTCACTCACTCAAACATAGACTCACACCTACACACACACAAGAATATACACTCCCAGGCATATACACATGCAAACACAAACACACATGCACCGATGCCAACAGTCACACACACCTTTACACACTTAGAAACACAGAAGTCACACACTCACCTCACAAACCTATGTACATGCCATATCACATATGTACCCCCTTTCAGTCACTCACACATTTATACTCACTCACACTCAAAAATAATCTCAAACACCTACACACACAAATACGCACTCACAAGCCTATACACATACAAACATAAACACACACATACGCAGATGCCAACACACCTGCACACACCCATACACACACTCAAAAGCACACACACATTCACCCTCACACACATATGAACATACACGTACACACAAATGCACGCGTACAAACACAACACACCGACACATAACGCAAAACACAGTATTGTACACATCACACACCAGCACACACAAAAACCCTTACACAAAATCATTCATATACATACACCCTTGGACACAAGCACTCACACACCTGCATACACACTTACACAGTAAGTCACAAACACTCACACTCATAAATAGGCTCACACACCTACACACACAGAAATACACACTCAACACTATACGCACATACAATCACACATATGTACCTACTCTCGCTCTCACTCACATACTCATACGTACTCAAAAGTGGACTCACACCTATACACACACAAAAATACACACTCACAAGCATATACACATGAAAACACAAACACACATACACAGATGCCAACACACAGTCACACACACCCTTACACACTTATAACCACACAAGTCACACACTCACCCTCACACACACTTCCACACCTATGAACATACAAATGCACACATTCACACTCTCTCACACACACACTCACCCACAAACTCACCCACAATATTGAATCGATACTCAAACCCGAGCCAACACACTGACACACATCACAAACGCACACCCGTTCCCATCTCACACACACACACGTACACACCCATACACACACACACTGACTCATTCACAAACACTCACAGCCATACACACTCAGATATGTACACGTACACACACCCAAACGTCCACAATCACAAACATAGATGCACACGCTCATTCAGGCACATATTTACAAATTCACGCTCAAATGTAATCAGACACGTACAAACACAGAAACACACACAGATATAAACAAACACTAACACACATGCGAACACACACAGGAGACAACACACACAAACCCTACCCTCACATTCACACACTCACAGAAAAACACAATCACACTTAGAAAACACACGTGCATACGGAGACATGTGAATACACCCAAGCCAACACAGTAACATACAAATGCACTCATTCACTGACTCTCATACTCACCCACATATCTCCCACTGCATGCACTCACACACATACACACACACACGCACACACTCACACCAACGCACACAAGAACCAACCTCACACAATCATTCACACTCCCGCACCCAAGTACCAATGCACACTCAATCCCAAACTCACTGACACACTCACTTGCAAACGCCTGCACATTCTCACACACCTCCCCACACCAAAACACAATGTCACACACTAACTCATTCACACTAACTCTCGCACCCATGAACAAAGAAATTCATGTTCAAATACACATGTACACACAGATGCAGTCACACATTCACTCACATACACCCACCAACACCCAAAAACTCACACTCACCCACACATGACTCCCTTGCAATCACATGCACACCTACAGAGAAAAAATTCCAGACGCTCGCACACTCACATTTACACTCCCGCACAGTCACTTACACACACATTCAAAACTCACACGCTCATACACCTACACGTTTACACATTTACTCTGTCTCGCACTCACACACAAACACCCTCCAAAGCATTTGAATCCATACTCAGACACACATGCCAACCCACTAAGACACATCACACAAATACACACACTCACCGCTCACATACACTTTCAAACACACACAAACACACAAGCCAACTCACAAAAACAAAATTCTCACATTGACTCTGTCACTCACACTCACACACTCAACACCACATGCAATCACACACACACAGAAACACAAACACACACGGGAATACGCTCCCTCGCATTCACTGAAACACACATTTATGCACCCTCTTACACACCCACACACACAGAAATACGGACTCACAAACCAGGCCCGTACAATCACACCTATGTACCCCGTCATTCACTCACACATCCATACTCACTCACACTCAAAAACAGACTCACACACCCACACCCACACACAGAAATACATACTCACAAATATACGCACATACAGTCACACCTATGTCCCCACTCTTACTCCGACTCACACACTCATACCCACTTACTCAAAAGTAGACTCACACCTATACACACACAAAAATACACACTCACAAACAGGTACATACAACATCACATATGTACCCCCTTTCAGTCACTCAAACATTTATACTCACTCACACTCAAAAATAGATTCAAACACCTACACACACACAAATACCCACTCACAAGCATATACACATACAAACACAAATGCCCACATGCACAGATGACAACACACACTCATGCACACCCATACAAACCCATGAACACCAACACTCACACACCCACCCTCACACCAAACGCATTCACATGCTTTCACACTCACACACACAAACACACACACACTCTTGAATTCATACTCTGACCCATAAGCCAACCCACTAAGACCCATCAGTCACACACACCCACACATAACTCACACACATTGAAATACGTACTGAAACACAGAAGCCAACTCCCACGAATAAAACTCTCACGCAGACTGTCACTGACACACACTCACCGACACATGCTATCAAACGTACACACACAAACACAGACACACTCTCTCACATTCCCTCAAACTCAGATACAAACACCCACACTTACACACTCACACACGCAGAAATACGCACTCACAAGTAAACACACATACAATCACACATAGGTACCCACTCTCACTCTCACTCACACAGTCATACGCACTTACTTAAAAATTGACTCACACCTATACACACACAAAAAGGCACACTCACAAGCATATACACGTAAAAACACAAGCACACATGCCAACACACAGTCACACATTACACACGTACAGAAATACACACTCACATATATACGCACATACAATCACACATTATGCACACCTGTCACTCACTCACACCTTCGTACTCACTCGCACTCAAAAGTAGACTCACACACCTACACACACACAGAAATACACACTCACAAATATACACACATACAATCACACAATTTACCCACTCTAACTCTGACTCACACAGTCATACTCACTCAAAGATAGACTCACACCTATACACACACACAAGAATATACACTCCCAGGCATATACACATGAAAACACAAACACACATGCACCGATGCCCACAGTCACACACACCTTTACACACTTAGAAACACAGAAGTCACACACTCACCTCACAAACATATGTACATGCCATATCACATATGTACCCCCTTTCAGTCACTCACACATTTATACTCACTCACACTCAAAATTAATCTCAAACACCTACACACACAAATACGCACTCACAAGCCTATGCACAACATACAAACGTAAACACACACATACACAGATGCCAACACACCTGCACACACCCATACACACACTCAAAAGCACACACACATTCACCCTCACACACATATGAACCTACACGTACACACAAATGCACGAGTACAAACACAAACACAACACACAGACACATAACGCAAAACACAATATTGTACACATCACACACCAGCACACACAAAAACCCTTACACAAAAACATTCATATACATACACCCTTGGACACAAGCACTCACACACCAACATACACACTTACACAGTAAGTCACAAACACTCACACTCAAAAATAGGCTCACACACCTACACACACACAGAAATACACACTCAACACTATACGCACATACAATCACACATATGTACCTACTCTCGCTCTCACTCACATATTCATACGTACTCAAAAATGGACTCGCACCTATACACACACAAAATTACACACTCACAAGCATATACACATGAAAACACAAACACACATACACAGATGCCAACACACAGTCACACACACCCTTACACACTTATAACCACACAAGTCACACACTCACCCTCACACACACTTACACACATATGAACATACACATGCAGACATTCACACTCTCTCACACACACACTCACCCACAAACTCACCCACAATATTGAATCGATACTCAAACCCGAGCCAACACACTGACACACATCACAAACGCACACCCGTTCCCATCTCACACACACACACGTACACACCCATACACACACACACTGACTCATTCACAAACACTCACAGCCATACACACTCAGATATGTACACGTACACACACCCAAACGTCCACAATCACAAACATAGATGCACACGCTCATTCAGGCACATATTTACAAATTCACACTCAAATGTAATCAGACACGTACAAACACAGAAACACACACAGATATAAACAAACACTAACACACATGCGAACACACACAGGAGACAACACACACACCCCTACCCTCACATTCACACACTCACAGAAAAACACAATCACACTTAAAAAACACACGTGCATACGGAGACATGTGAATACACCCAAGCCAACACAGTAACATACAAATGCACTCATTCACTGACTCTCATACTCACCCACATATCTCCCACTGCATGCACTCACACACATACACACACACGCACACACTCACACCAACGCACACAATAACCAACCTCACACAATCATTCACACTCCCGCACCCAAGTACCAATGCACACTCAATCCCAAACTCACTGACACGCTCACTTGCAAACGCCTGCACATTCTCACACACCTCCCCACACCAAAACACAATGTCACACACTAACTCATTCACACTAACTCTCGCACCCATGAACAAAGAAATTCATGTTCAAATACACATGTACACACAGATGCAGTCACACATTCACTCACATACACCCACCAACACCCCAAAACTCACACTCACCCACACAAGACTCCCTTGCAATCACATGCACACCTACAGAGAAAAAATTCCAGACGCTCGCACACTCACATTTACACTCCCGCACAGTCACTTACACACACATTCAAAACTCACACGCTCATACACCTACACGTTTACACATTTACTCTGTCTCGCACTCACACACAAACACCCTCCAAAGCATTTGAATCCATACTCAGACACACATGCCAACCCACTAAGACACATCACACAAATACACACACTCACCCCTCACATACACATTCAAACACACATAGACACACAAGCCAACTCACAAAAACAAAATTCTCACATTGACTCTGTCACTCACACTCACACACTCAACACCACATGCAATCACACACACACAGAAACACAAACACACACGGGAATACGCTCTCTCGCATTCACTGAAACACACATTTATACACCCTCTTACACACCCACACACACAGAAATACAGACTCACAAACATGTGCCCATACAATCACACATATGCACCCCGTCATTCACTCACACATTCATACTCACTCACACTCAAAAACAGACTCACACACACACACACACACACAGAAATACATACTCACAAATATACGCACATACAGTCACACCTATGTCCCCACTCTTACTCCGACTCACACACTCATACCCCCTTACTCAAAAATAGACTCACACCTCTACACACACAAAAATACACACTCACAAACAGGTACATACAATATCACATATGTACCCCCTTTCAATCACTCAAACATTTATACTCACTCACACTCAAAAAGAGATTCAAACACCTACCCACACACAAATACCCACTCACAAGCATATACACCTACAAACACAAATGCCCACATGCACAGATGACAACACACACTCACGCACACCCATACAAACCCATGAACACAAACACTCACACACCCACCCTCACACCAAACGCATTCACATGCTTTCACACTCACACACACACACCCTTGAATTCATACTCTGACCCATAAGCCAACCCACTAAGACCCATCAGTCACACACACCCACACAAAACTCACACACATTGAAATACGTACTGAAACACAGAAGCCAACTCCCACGAATAAAACTCTCACGCAGACTGTCAGTGACACACACTCACCGACACATGCTATCAAACGTACACACACAAACACACACACTCTCACACATTCCCTCAAACTCAGATACAAACACCCACACTTACACACTCACACACACAGAAGTACACACTCACAAGTAAACACACATACAATCACACATAGGTACCCACTCTCACTCTCACTCACACAGTCATACTCACTTACTTAAAAATAGACTCACACCTATACACACACAAAAAGGCACACTCACAAGCATATACACGTCAAAACACAAACACACATGCCAACACACAGTCACACATTACACACGTATAGAAATACACACTCACATATATACGCTCCTACAATCACACATTATGCACACCTGTCACTCACTCACACATTCGTACTCACTCACACTCAAAAATAGACTCACACACCTACACACACACAGAAATACACACTCACAAATATACACACATACAATCACACAATTTACCCACTCTAACTCTGACTCACACAGTCATACTCACTCACTCAAACATAGACTCACACCTACACACACACAAGAATATACACTCCCAGGCATATACACATGCAAACACAAACACACATGCACCGATGCCAACAGTCACACACACCTTTACACACTTAGAAACACAGAAGTCACACACTCACCTCACAAACCTATGTACATGCCATATCACATATGTACCCCCTTTCAGTCACTCACACATTTATACTCACTCACACTCAAAAATAATCTCAAACACCTACACACACAAATACGCACTCACAAGCCTATACACATACAAACATAAACACACACATACGCAGATGCCAACACACCTGCACACACCCATACACACACTCAAAAGCACACACACATTCACCCTCACACACATATGAACGTACACGTACACACAAATGCACGCGTACAAACACAACACACCGACACATAACGCAAAACACAGTATTGTACACATCACACACCAGCACACACAAAAACCCTTGCACAAAATCATTCATATACATACACCCTTGGACACAAGCACTCACACACCTGCATACACACTTACACAGTAAGTCACAAACACTCACACTCATAAATAGGCTCACACACCTACACACACAGAAATACACACTCAACACTATACGCACATACAATCACACATATGTACCTACTCTCGCTCTCACTCACATACTCATACGTACTCAAAAGTGGACTCACACCTATACACACACAAAAATACACACTCACAAGCATATACACATGAAAACACAAACACACATACACAGATGCCAACACACAGTCACACACACCCTTACACACTTATAACCACACAAGTCACACACTCACCCTCACACACACTTCCACACATATGAACATACAAATGCAGACATTCACACTCTCTCACACACACACTCACCCACAAACTCACCCACAATATTGAATCGATACTCAAACCCGAGCCAACACACTGACACACATCACAAACGCACACCCGTTCCCATCTCACACACACACACGTACACACCCATACACACACACACTGACTCATTCACAAACACTCACAGCCATACACACTCAGATATGTACACGGACACACACCCAAACGTCCACAATCACAAACATATATGCACACGCTCATTCATGCACATATTTACAAATTCACGCTCAAATGTAATCAGACACATACAAACACAGAAACACACACAGATATAAACAAACACTAACACACATGTGAACACACAAAGGAGACAACACACACAAACCCTACCCTCACATTCACACACTCACAGAAAAACACAATCACACTTAGAAAACACACGTGCATACGCAGACATGTGAATACACCCAAGCCAACACAGTAACATACAAATGCACTCATTCACTGACTCTCATACTCACCCACATATCTCCCACTGCATGCACTCACACACATACACACACACACGCACACACTCACACCAACGCACACAAGAACCAACCTCACACAATCATTCACACTCCCGCACCCAAGCACCAACGCACACTCAATCCCAAACTCACTGACACACTCACTTGCAAACGCCTGCACATTCTCACACACCTCCCCACACCAAAACACAATGTCACACACTAACTCATTCACACTAACTCTCGCACCCATGAACAAAGAAATTCATGTTCAAATACACATGTACACAAAGATGCAGTCACACATTCACTCACATACACCCACCAACACCCAAAAACTCACACTCACCCACACATGACTCCCTTGCAATCACATGCACACCTACAGAGAAAAAAATTCCAGACGCTCGCACACTCACATTTACACTCCCGCACAGTCACTTACACACACATTCAAAACTCACACGCTCATACACCTACACGTTTACACATTTACTCTGTCTCGCACTCACACACAAACACCCTCCAAAGCATTTGAATCCATACTCAGACACACATGCCAACCCACTAAGACACATCACACAAATACACACACTCACCCCTCACATACACATTCAAACACACATAGACACACAAGCCAACTCACAAAAACAAAATTCTCACATTGACTCTGTCACTCACACTCACACACTCAACACCACATGCAATCACACACACACAGAAACACAAACACACACGGGAATACGCTCTCTCGCATTCACTGAAACACACATTTATACACCCTCTTACACACCCACACACACAGAAATACAGACTCACAAACATGTGCCCATACAATCACACATATGCACCCCGTCATTCACTCACACATTCATACTCACTCACACTCAAAAACAGACTCACACACACACACACACACACAGAAATACATACTCACAAATATACGCACATACAGTCACACCTATGTCCCCACTCTTACTCCGACTCACACACTCATACCCCCTTACTCAAAAATAGACTCACACCTCTACACACACAAAAATACACACTCACAAACAGGTACATACAATATCACATATGTACCCCCTTTCAATCACTCAAACATTTATACTCACTCACACTCAAAAAGAGATTCAAACACCTACCCACACACAAATACCCACTCACAAGCATATACACCTACAAACACAAATGCCCACATGCACAGATGACAACACACACTCACGCACACCCATACAAACCCATGAACACAAACACTCACACACCCACCCTCACACCAAACGCATTCACATGCTTTCACACTCACACACACACACCCTTGAATTCATACTCTGACCCATAAGCCAACCCACTAAGACCCATCAGTCACACACACCCACACAAAACTCACACACATTGAAATACGTACTGAAACACAGAAGCCAACTCCCACGAATAAAACTCTCACGCAGACTGTCAGTGACACACACTCACCGACACATGCTATCAAACGTACACACACAAACACACACACTCTCACACATTCCCTCAAACTCAGATACAAACACCCACACTTACACACTCACACACACAGAAGTACACACTCACAAGTAAACACACATACAATCACACATAGGTACCCACTCTCACTCTCACTCACACAGTCATACGCACTTACTTAAAAATTGACTCACACCTATACACACACAAAAAGGCACACTCACAAGCATATACACGTAAAAACACAAGCACACATGCCAACACACAGTCACACATTACACACGTACAGAAATACACACTCACATATATACGCACATACAATCACACATTATGCACACCTGTCACTCACTCACACCTTCGTACTCACTCGCACTCAAAAGTAGACTCACACACCTACACACACACAGAAATACACACTCACAAATATACACACATACAATCACACAATTTACCCACTCTAACTCTGACTCACACAGTCATACTCACTCAAAGATAGACTCACACCTATACACACACACAAGAATATACACTCCCAGGCATATACACATGAAAACACAAACACACATGCACCGATGCCCACAGTCACACACACCTTTACACACTTAGAAACACAGAAGTCACACACTCACCTCACAAACATATGTACATGCCATATCACATATGTACCCCCTTTCAGTCACTCACACATTTATACTCACTCACACTCAAAAATAATCTCAAACACCTACACACACAAATACGCACTCACAAGCCTATGCACAACATACAAACGTAAACACACACATACACAGATGCCAACACACCTGCACACACCCATACACACACTCAAAAGCACACACACATTCACCCTCACACACATATGAACCTACACGTACACACAAATGCACGAGTACAAACACAAACACAACACACAGACACATAACGCAAAACACAGTATTGTACACATCACACACCAGCACACACAAAAACCCTTACACAAAAACATTCATATACATACACCCTTGGACACAAACACTCACACACCAACATACACACTTACACAGTAAGTCACAAACACTCACACTCAAAAATAGGCTCACACACCTACACACACACAGAAATACACACTCAACACTATACGCACATACAATCACACATATGTACCTACTCTCGCTCTCACTCACATATTCATACGTACTCAAAAATGGACTCGCACCTATACACACACAAAAATACACACTCACAAGCATATACACATGAAAACACAAACACACATACACAGATGCCAACACACAGTCACACACACCCTTACACACTTATAACCACACAAGTCACACACTCACCCTCACACACACTTCCACACCTATGAACATACACATGCAGACATTCACACTCTCTCACACACACACTCACCCACAAACTCACCCACAATATTGAATCGATACTCAAACCCGAGGCAACACACTGACACACATCACAAACGCACACCCGTTCCCATCTCACACACACACACGTACACACCCATACACACACACACTGACTCATTCACAAACACTCACTGCCATACACACTCAGATATGTACACGTACACACACCCAAACGTCCACAATCACAAACATATATGCACACGCTCATTCATGCACATATTTACAAATTCACGCTCAAATGTAATCAGACACGTACAAACACAGAAACACACACAGATATAAACAAACACTAACACACATGTGAACACACACAGGAGACAACACACACACCCCTACCCTCACATTCACACACTCACAGAAAAACACAATCACACTTAAAAAACACACGTGCATACGCAGACATGTGAATACACCCAAGCCAACACAGTAACATACAAATGCACTCATTCACTGACTCTCATACTCACCCACATATCTCCCACTGCATGCACTCACACACATACACACACACACGCACACACTCACACCAACGCACACAAGAACCAACCTCACACAATCATTCACACTCCCGCACCCAAGCACCAACGCCCACTCAATCCCAAACTCACTGACACACTCACTTGCAAACGCCTGCCCATTCTCACACACCTCCCCACACCAAAACACAATGTCACACACTAACTCATTCACACTAACTCTCGCACCCATGAACAAAGTAATTCATGTTCAAATACACATGTACACACAGATGCCGTCACACATTCACTCACATACACCCACCAACACCCCAAAACTCACACTCACACTCACCCACACATGACTCCCTTGCAATCACATGCACACCTACAGAGAAAAAAATTCCAGACGCTCGCACACTCACATTTACACTCCCGCACAGTCACTTACACACACATTCAAAACTCACACGCTCATACACCTACACGTTTACACATTTACTCTGTCTCGCACTCACACACAAACACCCTCCAAAGCATTTGAATCCATACTCAGACACACATGCCAACCCACTAAGACACATCACACAAATACACACACTCACCCCTCACATACACATTCAAACACACATAGACACACAAGCCAACTCACAAAAACAAAATTCTCACATTGACTCTGTCACTCACACTCACACACTCAACACCACATGCAATCACACACACACAGAAACACAAACACACACGGGAATACGCTCTCTCGCATTCACTGAAACACACATTTATACACCCTCTTACACACCCACACACACAGAAATACAGACTCACAAACATGTGCCCATACAATCACACATATGCACCCCGTCATTCACTCACACATTCATACTCACTCACACTCAAAAACAGACTCACACACACACACACACACACAGAAATACATACTCACAAATATACGCACATACAGTCACACCTATGTCCCCACTCTTACTCCGACTCACACACTCATACCCCCTTACTCAAAAATAGACTCACACCTCTACACACACAAAAATACACACTCACAAACAGGTACATACAATATCACATATGTACCCCCTTTCAATCACTCAAACATTTATACTCACTCACACTCAAAAAGAGATTCAAACACCTACCCACACACAAATACCCACTC
The DNA here is from genome assembly GCF_047511655.1 of Castor canadensis. NCBI lineage: Eukaryota > Metazoa > Chordata > Mammalia > Rodentia > Castoridae > Castor > Castor canadensis. The sequence goes on along the minus strand of NC_133386.1, from coordinate 84,385,409 downwards.
ACAAGCATATACACCTACAAACACAAATGCCCACATGCACAGATGACAACACACACTCACGCACACCCATACAAACCCATGAACACAAACACTCACACACCCACCCTCACACCAAACGCATTCACATGCTTTCACACTCACACACACACACCCTTGAATTCATACTCTGACCCATAAGCCAACCCACTAAGACCCATCAGTCACACACACCCACACAAAACTCACACACATTGAAATACGTACTGAAACACAGAAGCCAACTCCCACGAATAAAACTCTCACGCAGACTGTCAGTGACACACACTCACCGACACATGCTATCAAACGTACACACACAAACACACACACTCTCACACATTCCCTCAAACTCAGATACAAACACCCACACTTACACACTCACACACACAGAAGTACACACTCACAAGTAAACACACATACAATCACACATAGGTACCCACTCTCACTCTCACTCACACAGTCATACTCACTTACTTAAAAATAGACTCACACCTATACACACACAAAAAGGCACACTCACAAGCATATACACGTCAAAACACAAACACACATGCCAACACACAGTCACACATTACACACGTATAGAAATACACACTCACATATATACGCTCCTACAATCACACATTATGCACACCTGTCACTCACTCACACATTCGTACTCACTCACACTCAAAAATAGACTCACACACCTACACACACACAGAAATACACACTCACAAATATACACACATACAATCACACAATTTACCCACTCTAACTCTGACTCACACAGTCATACTCACTCACTCAAACATAGACTCACACCTACACACACACAAGAATATACACTCCCAGGCATATACACATGCAAACACAAACACACATGCACCGATGCCAACAGTCACACACACCTTTACACACTTAGAAACACAGAAGTCACACACTCACCTCACAAACCTATGTACATGCCATATCACATATGTACCCCCTTTCAGTCACTCACACATTTATACTCACTCACACTCAAAAATAATCTCAAACACCTACACACACAAATACGCACTCACAAGCCTATACACATACAAACATAAACACACACATACGCAGATGCCAACACACCTGCACACACCCATACACACACTCAAAAGCACACACACATTCACCCTCACACACATATGAACATACACGTACACACAAATGCACGCGTACAAACACAACACACCGACACATAACGCAAAACACAGTATTGTACACATCACACACCAGCACACACAAAAACCCTTACACAAAATCATTCATATACATACACCCTTGGACACAAGCACTCACACACCTGCATACACACTTACACAGTAAGTCACAAACACTCACACTCATAAATAGGCTCACACACCTACACACACAGAAATACACACTCAACACTATACGCACATACAATCACACATATGTACCTACTCTCGCTCTCACTCACATACTCATACGTACTCAAAAGTGGACTCACACCTATACACACACAAAAATACACACTCACAAGCATATACACATGAAAACACAAACACACATACACAGATGCCAACACACAGTCACACACACCCTTACACACTTATAACCACACAAGTCACACACTCACCCTCACACACACTTCCACACCTATGAACATACAAATGCAGACATTCACACTCTCTCACACACACACTCACCCACAAACTCACCCACAATATTGAATCGATACTCAAACCCGAGCCAACACACTGACACACATCACAAACGCACACCCGTTCCCATCTCACACACACACACGTACACACCCATACACACACACACTGACTCATTCACAAACACTCACAGCCATACACACTCAGATATGTACACGGACACACACCCAAACGTCCACAATCACAAACATATATGCACACGCTCATTCATGCACATATTTACAAATTCACGCTCAAATGTAATCAGACACATACAAACACAGAAACACACACAGATATAAACAAACACTAACACACATGTGAACACACAAAGGAGACAACACACACAAACCCTACCCTCACATTCACACACTCACAGAAAAACACAATCACACTTAGAAAACACACGTGCATACGCAGACATGTGAATACACCCAAGCCAACACAGTAACATACAAATGCACTCATTCACTGACTCTCATACTCACCCACATATCTCCCACTGCATGCACTCACACTCATACACACACACACGCACACACTCACACCAACGCACACAAGAACCAACCTCACACAATCATTCACACTCCCGCACCCAAGCACCAACGCCCACTCAATCCCAAACTCACTGACACACTCACTTGCAAACGCCTGCACATTCTCACACACCTCCCCACACCAAAACACAATGTCACACACTAACTCATTCACACTAACTCTCGCACCCATGAACAAAGAAATTCATGTTCAAATACACATGTACACACAGATGCAGTCACACATTCACTCACATACACCCACCAACACCCAAAAACTCACACTCACCCACACATGACTCCCTTGCAATCACATGCACACCTATAGAGAAAAAATTCCAGACGCTCGCACACTCACATTTACACTCCCGCACAGTCACTTACACACACATTCAAAACTCACACGCTCATACACCTACACGTTTACACATTTACTCTGTCTCGCACTCACACACAAACACCCTCCAAAGCATTTGAATCCATACTCAGACACACATGCCAACCCACTAAGACACATCACACAAATACACACACTCACCGCTCACATACACTTTCAAACACACACAAACACACAAGCCAACTCACAAAAACAAAATTCTCACATTGACTCTGTCACTCACACTCACACACTCAACACCACATGCAATCACACACACACAGAAACACAAACACACACGGGAATACGCTCTCTCGCATTCACTGAAACACACATTTATGCACCCTCTTACACACCCACACACACAGAAATACGGACTCACAAACATAGGCCCGTACAATCACACCTATGTACCCCGTCATTCACTCACACATCCATACTCACTCACACTCAAAAACAGACTCACACACCCACACCCACACACAGAAATACATACTCACAAATATACGCACATACAGTCACACCTATGTCCCCACTCTTACTCCGACTCACACACTCATACCCACTTACTCAAAAGTAGACTCACACCTATACACACACAAAAATACACACTCACAAACAGGTACATACAACATCACATATGTACCCCCTTTCAGTCACTCAAACATTTATACTCACTCACACTCAAAAATAGATTCAAACACCTACACACACACAAATACCCACTCACAAGCATATACACATACAAACACAAATGCCCACATGCACAGATGACAACACACACTCATGCACACCCATACAAACCCATGAACACCAACACTCACACACCCACCCTCACACCAAACGCATTCACATGCTTTCACACTCACACACACAAACACACACACACCCTTGAATTCATACTCTGACCCATAAGCCAACCCACTAAGACCCATCAGTCACACACACCCACACATAACTCACACACATTGAAATACGTACTGAAACACAGAAGCCAACTCCCACGAATAAAACTCTCACGCAGACTGTCACTGACACACACTCACCGACACATGCTATCAAACGTACACACACAAACACAGACACACTCTCTCACATTCCCTCAAACTCAGATACAAACACCCACACTTACACACTCACACACGCAGAAATACGCACTCACAAGTAAACACACATACAATCACACATAGGTACCCACTCTCACTCTCACTCACACAGTCATACGCACTTACTTAAAAATTGACTCACACCTATACACACACAAAAAGGCACACTCACAAGCATATACACGTAAAAACACAAGCACACATGCCAACACACAGTCACACATTACACACGTACAGAAATACACACTCACATATATACGCACATACAATCACACATTATGCACACCTGTCACTCACTCACACCTTCGTACTCACTCGCACTCAAAAGTAGACTCACACACCTACACACACACAGAAATACACACTCACAAATATACACACATACAATCACACAATTTACCCACTCTAACTCTGACTCACACAGTCATACTCACTCAAAGATAGACTCACACCTATACACACACAAGAATATACACTCCCAGGCATATACACATGAAAACACAAACACACATGCACCGATGCCCACAGTCACACACACCTTTACACACTTAGAAACACAGAAGTCACACACTCACCTCACAAACATATGTACATGCCATATCACATATGTACCCCCTTTCAGTCACTCACACATTTATACTCACTCACACTCAAAAATAATCTCAAACACCTACACACACAAATACGCACTCACAAGCCTATGCACAACATACAAACGTAAACACACACATACACAGATGCCAACACACCTGCACACACCCATACACACACTCAAAAGCACACACACATTCACCCTCACACACATATGAACCTACACGTACACACAAATGCACGAGTACAAACACAAACACAACACACAGACACATAACGCAAAACACAATATTGTACACATCACACACCAGCACACACAAAAACCCTTACACAAAAACATTCATATACATACACCCTTGGACACAAGCACTCACACACCAACATACACACTTACACAGTAAGTCACAAACACTCACACTCAAAAATAGGCTCACACACCTACACACACACAGAAATACACACTCAACACTATACGCACATACAATCACACATATGTACCTACTCTCGCTCTCACTCACATATTCATACGTACTCAAAAATGGACTCGCACCTATACACACACAAAATTACACACTCACAAGCATATACACATGAAAACACAAACACACATACACAGATGCCAACACACAGTCACACACACCCTTACACACTTATAACCACACAAGTCACACACTCACCCTCACACACACTTACACACATATGAACATACACATGCAGACATTCACACTCTCTCACACACACACTCACCCACAAACTCACCCACAATATTGAATCGATACTCAAACCCGAGCCAACACACTGACACACATCACAAACGCACACCCGTTCCCATCTCACACACACACACGTACACACCCATACACACACACACTGACTCATTCACAAACACTCACAGCCATACACACTCAGATATGTACACGTACACACACCCAAACGTCCACAATCACAAACATAGATGCACACGCTCATTCAGGCACATATTTACAAATTCACACTCAAATGTAATCAGACACGTACAAACACAGAAACACACACAGATATAAACAAACACTAACACACATGCGAACACACACAGGAGACAACACACACACCCCTACCCTCACATTCACACACTCACAGAAAAACACAATCACACTTAAAAAACACACGTGCATACGGAGACATGTGAATACACCCAAGCCAACACAGTAACATACAAATGCACTCATTCACTGACTCTCATACTCACCCACATATCTCCCACTGCATGCACTCACACACATACACACACACGCACACACTCACACCAACGCACACAATAACCAACCTCACACAATCATTCACACTCCCGCACCCAAGTACCAATGCACACTCAATCCCAAACTCACTGACACACTCACTTGCAAACGCCTGCACATTCTCACACACCTCCCCACACCAAAACACAATGTCACACACTAACTCATTCACACTAACTCTCGCACCCATGAACAAAGAAATTCATGTTCAAATACACATGTACACACAGATGCAGTCACACATTCACTCACATACACCCACCAACACCCCAAAACTCACACTCACCCACACAAGACTCCCTTGCAATCACATGCACACCTACAGAGAAAAAATTCCAGACGCTCGCACACTCACATTTACACTCCCGCACAGTCACTTACACACACATTCAAAACTCACACGCTCATACACCTACACGTTTACACATTTACTCTGTCTCGCACTCACACACAAACACCCTCCAAAGCATTTGAATCCATACTCAGACACACATGCCAACCCACTAAGACACATCACACAAATACACACACTCACCGCTCACATACACTTTCAAACACACACAAACACACAAGCCAACTCACAAAAACAAAATTCTCACATTGACTCTGTCACTCACACTCACACACTCAACACCACATGCAATCACACACACACAGAAACACAAACACACACGGGAATACGCTCCCTCGCATTCACTGAAACACACATTTATGCACCCTCTTACACACCCACACACACAGAAATACGGACTCACAAACCAGGCCCGTACAATCACACCTATGTACCCCGTCATTCACTCACACATCCATACTCACTCACACTCAAAAACAGACTCACACACCCACACCCACACACAGAAATACATACTCACAAATATACGCACATACAGTCACACCTATGTCCCCACTCTTACTCCGACTCACACACTCATACCCACTTACTCAAAAGTAGACTCACACCTATACACACACAAAAATACACACTCACAAACAGGTACATACAACATCACATATGTACCCCCTTTCAGTCACTCAAACATTTATACTCACTCACACTCAAAAATAGATTCAAACACCTACACACACACAAATACCCACTCACAAGCATATACACATACAAACACAAATGCCCACATGCACAGATGACAACACACACTCATGCACACCCATACAAACCCATGAACACCAACACTCACACACCCACCCTCACACCAAACGCATTCACATGCTTTCACACTCACACACACAAACACACACACACTCTTGAATTCATACTCTGACCCATAAGCCAACCCACTAAGACCCATCAGTCACACACACCCACACATAACTCACACACATTGAAATACGTACTGAAACACAGAAGCCAACTCCCACGAATAAAACTCTCACGCAGACTGTCACTGACACACACTCACCGACACATGCTATCAAACGTACACACACAAACACAGACACACTCTCTCACATTCCCTCAAACTCAGATACAAACACCCACACTTACACACTCACACACGCAGAAATACGCACTCACAAGTAAACACACATACAATCACACATAGGTACCCACTCTCACTCTCACTCACACAGTCATACGCACTTACTTAAAAATTGACTCACACCTATACACACACAAAAAGGCACACTCACAAGCATATACACGTAAAAACACAAGCACACATGCCAACACACAGTCACACATTACACACGTACAGAAATACACACTCACATATATACGCACATACAATCACACATTATGCACACCTGTCACTCACTCACACCTTCGTACTCACTCGCACTCAAAAGTAGACTCACACACCTACACACACACAGAAATACACACTCACAAATATACACACATACAATCACACAATTTACCCACTCTAACTCTGACTCACACAGTCATACTCACTCAAAGATAGACTCACACCTATACACACACACAAGAATATACACTCCCAGGCATATACACATGAAAACACAAACACACATGCACCGATGCCCACAGTCACACACACCTTTACACACTTATAAACACAGAAGTCACACACTCACCTCACAAACATATGTACATGCCATATCACATATGTACCCCCTTTCAGTCACTCACACATTTATACTCACTCACACTCAAAATTAATCTCAAACACCTACACACACAAATACGCACTCACAAGCCTATGCACAACATACAAACGTAAACACACACATACACAGATGCCAACACACCTGCACACACCCATACACACACTCAAAAGCACACACACATTCACCCTCACACACATATGAACCTACACGTACACACAAATGCACGAGTACAAACACAAACACAACACACAGACACATAACGCAAAACACAATATTGTACACATCACACACCAGCACACACAAAAACCCTTACACAAAAACATTCATATACATACACCCTTGGACACAAGCACTCACACACCAACATACACACTTACACAGTAAGTCACAAACACTCACACTCAAAAATAGGCTCACACACCTACACACACACAGAAATACACACTCAACACTATACGCACATACAATCACACATATGTACCTACTCTCGCTCTCACTCACATATTCATACGTACTCAAAAATGGACTCGCACCTATACACACACAAAATTACACACTCACAAGCATATACACATGAAAACACAAACACACATACACAGATGCCAACACACAGTCACACACACCCTTACACACTTATAACCACACAAGTCACACACTCACCCTCACACACACTTACACACATATGAACATACACATGCAGACATTCACACTCTCTCACACACACACTCACCCACAAACTCACCCACAATATTGAATCGATACTCAAACCCGAGCCAACACACTGACACACATCACAAACGCACACCCGTTCCCATCTCACACACACACACGTACACACCCATACACACACACACTGACTCATTCACAAACACTCACAGCCATACACACTCAGATATGTACACGTACACACACCCAAACGTCCACAATCACAAACATAGATGCACACGCTCATTCAGGCACATATTTACAAATTCACACTCAAATGTAATCAGACACGTACAAACACAGAAACACACACAGATATAAACAAACACTAACACACATGCGAACACACACAGGAGACAACACACACACCCCTACCCTCACATTCACACACTCACAGAAAAACACAATCACACTTAAAAAACACACGTGCATACGGAGACATGTGAATACACCCAAGCCAACACAGTAACATACAAATGCACTCATTCACTGACTCTCATACTCACCCACATATCTCCCACTGCATGCACTCACACACATACACACACACGCACACACTCACACCAACGCACACAATAACCAACCTCACACAATCATTCACACTCCCGCACCCAAGTACCAATGCACACTCAATCCCAAACTCACTGACACGCTCACTTGCAAACGCCTGCACATTCTCACACACCTCCCCACACCAAAACACAATGTCACACACTAACTCATTCACACTAACTCTCGCACCCATGAACAAAGAAATTCATGTTCAAATACACATGTACACACAGATGCAGTCACACATTCACTCACATACACCCACCAACACCCCAAAACTCACACTCACCCACACAAGACTCCCTTGCAATCACATGCACACCTACAGAGAAAAAATTCCAGACGCTCGCACACTCACATTTACACTCCCGCACAGTCACTTACACACACATTCAAAACTCACACGCTCATACACCTACACGTTTACACATTTACTCTGTCTCGCACTCACACACAAACACCCTCCAAAGCATTTGAATCCATACTCAGACACACATGCCAACCCACTAAGACACATCACACAAATACACACACTCACCGCTCACATACACTTTCAAACACACACAAACACACAAGCCAACTCACAAAAACAAAATTCTCACATTGACTCTGTCACTCACACTCACACACTCAACACCACATGCAATCACACACACACAGAAACACAAACACACACGGGAATACGCTCTCGCATTCACTGAAACACACATTTATGCACCCTCTTACACACCCACACACACAGAAATACGGACTCACAAACATAGGCCCGTACAATCACACCTATGTACCCCGTCATTCACTCACACATCCATACTCACTCACACTCAAAAACAGACTCACACACCCACACCCACACACAGAAATACATACTCACAAATATACGCACATACAGTCACACCTATGTCCCCACTCTTACTCCGACTCACACACTCATACCCACTTACTCAAAAGTAGACTCACATCTATACACACACAAAAATACACACTCACAAACAGGTACATACAACATCACATATGTACCCCCTTTCAGTCACTCAAACATTTATACTCACTCACACTCAAAAATAGATTCAAACACCTACACACACACAAATACCCACTCACAAGCATATACACATACAAACACAAATGCCCACATGCACAGATGACAACACACACTCATGCACACCCATACAAACCCATGAACACCAACACTCACACACCCACCCTCACACCAAACGCATTCACATGCTTTCACACTCACACACACAAACACACACACACCCTTGAATTCATACTCTGACCCATAAGCCAACCCACTAAGACCCATCAGTCACACACACCCACACATAACTCACACACATTGAAATACGTACTGAAACACAGAAGCCAACTCCCACGAATAAAACTCTCACGCAGACTGTCACTGACACACACTCACCGACACATGCTATCAAACGTACACACACAAACACAGACACACTCTCTCACATTCCCTCAAACTCAGATACAAACACCCACACTTACACACTCACACACGCAGAAATACGCACTCACAAGTAAACACACATACAATCACACATAGGTACCCACTCTCACTCTCACTCACACAGTCATACGCACTTACTTAAAAATTGACTCACACCTATACACACACAAAAAGGCACACTCACAAGCATATACACGTAAAAACACAAGCACACATGCCAACACACAGTCACACATTACACACGTACAGAAATACACACTCACATATATACGCACATACAATCACACATTATGCACACCTGTCACTCACTCACACCTTCGTACTCACTCGCACTCAAAAGTAGACTCACACACCTACACACACACAGAAATACACACTCACAAATATACACACATACAATCACACAATTTACCCACTCTAACTCTGACTCACACAGTCATACTCACTCAAAGATAGACTCACACCTATACACACACACAAGAATATACACTCCCAGGCATATACACATGAAAACACAAACACACATGCACCGATGCCCACAGTCACACACACCTTTACACACTTAGAAACACAGAAGTCACACACTCACCTCACAAACATATGTACATGCCATATCACATATGTACCCCCTTTCAGTCACTCACACATTTATACTCACTCACACTCAAAAATAATCTCAAACACCTACACACACAAATACGCACTCACAAGCCTATGCACAACATACAAACGTAAACACACAGATACACAGATGCCAACACACCTGCACACACCCATACACACACTCAAAAGCACACACACATTCACCCTCACACACATATGAACCTACACGTACACACAAATGCACGAGTACAAACACAAACACAACACACAGACACATAACGCAAAACACAGTATTGTACACATCACACACCAGCACACACAAAAACCCTTACACAAAAACATTCATATACATACACCCTTGGACACAAACACTCACACACCAACATACACACTTACACAGTAAGTCACAAACACTCACACTCAAAAATAGGCTCACACACCTACACACACACAGAAATACACACTCAACACTATACGCACATACAATCACACATATGTACCTACTCTCGCTCTCACTCACATATTCATACGTACTCAAAAATGGACTCGCACCTATACACACACAAAATTACACACTCACAAGCATATACACATGAAAACACAAACACACATACACAGATGCCAACACACAGTCACACACACCCTTACACACTTATAACCACACAAGTCACACACTCACCCTCACACACACTTACACACATATGAACATACACATGCAGACATTCACACTCTCTCACACACACACTCACCCACAAACTCACCCACAATATTGAATCGATACTCAAACCCGAGGCAACACACTGACACACATCACAAACGCACACCCGTTCCCATCTCACACACACACACGTACACACCCATACACACACACACTGACTCATTCACAAACACTCACTGCCATACACACTCAGATATGTACACGTACACACACCCAAACGTCCACAATCACAAACATAGATGCACACGCTCATTCATGCACATATTTACAAATTCACAATCAAATGTAATCAGACACGTACAAACACAGAAACACACACAGATATAAACAAACACTAACACACATGTGAACACACACAGGAGACAACACACACACCCCTACCCTCACATTCACACACTCACAGAAAAACACAATCACACTTAAAAAACACACGTGCATACGCAGACATGTGAATACACCCAAGCCAACACAGTAACATACAAATGCACTCATTCACTGACTCTCATACTCACCCACATATCTCCCACTGCATGCACTCACACACATACACACACACACGCACACACTCACACCAACGCACACAAGAACCAACCTCACACAATCATTCACACTCCCGCACCCAAGCACCAATGCACACTCAATCCCAAACTCACTGACACACTCACTTGCAAACGCCTGCCCATTCTCACACACCTCCCCACACCAAAACACAATGTCACACACTAACTCATTCACACTAACTCTCGCACCCATGAACAAAGTAATTCATGTTCAAATACACATGTACACACAGATGCAGTCACACATTCACTCACATACACCCACCAACACCCCAAAACTCACACTCACACTCACCCACACATGACTCCCTTGCAATCACATGCACACCTACAGAGAAAAAAATTCCAGACGCTCGCACACTCACATTTACACTCCCGCACAGTCACTTACACACACATTCAAAACTCACACGCTCATACACCTACACGTTTACACATTTACTCTGTCTCGCACTCACACACAAACACCCTCCAAAGCATTTGAATCCATACTCAGACACACATGCCAACCCACTAAGACACATCACACAAATACACACACTCACCCCTCACATACACATTCAAACACACATAGACACACAAGCCAACTCACAAAAACAAAATTCTCACATTGACTCTGTCACTCACACTCACACACTCAACACCACATGCAATCACACACACACAGAAACACAAACACACACGGGAATACGCTCTCTCGCATTCACTGAAACACACATTTATACACCCTCTTACACACCCACACACACAGAAATACAGACTCACAAACATGTGCCCATACAATCACACATATGCACCCCGTCATTCACTCACACATTCATACTCACTCACACTCAAAAACAGACTCACACACACACACACACACACACAGAAATACATACTCACAAATATACGCACATACAGTCACACCTATGTCCCCACTCTTACTCCGACTCACACACTCATACCCCCTTACTCAAAAATAGACTCACACCTCTACACACACAAAAATACACACTCACAAACAGGTACATACAATATCACATATGTACCCCCTTTCAATCACTCAAACATTTATACTCACTCACACTCAAAAAGAGATTCAAACACCTACCCACACACAAATACCCACTCACAAGCATATACACCTACAAACACAAATGCCCACATGCACAGATGACAACACACACTCACGCACACCCATACAAACCCATGAACACAAACACTCACACACCCACCCTCACACCAAACGCATTCACATGCTTTCACACTCACACACACACACCCTTGAATTCATACTCTGACCCATAAGCCAACCCACTAAGACCCATCAGTCACACACACCCACACAAAACTCACACACATTGAAATACGTACTGAAACACAGAAGCCAACTCCCACGAATAAAACTCTCACGCAGACTGTCAGTGACACACACTCACCGACACATGCTATCAAACGTACACACACAAACACACACACTCTCACACATTCCCTCAAACTCAGATACAAACACCCACACTTACACACTCACACACACAGAAGTACACACTCACAAGTAAACACACATACAATCACACATAGGTACCCACTCTCACTCTCACTCACACAGTCATACTCACTTACTTAAAAATAGACTCACACCTATACACACACAAAAAGGCACACTCACAAGCATATACACGTCAAAACACAAACACACATGCCAACACACAGTCACACATTACACACGTATAGAAATACACACTCACATATATACGCTCCTACAATCACACATTATGCACACCTGTCACTCACTCACACATTCGTACTCACTCACACTCAAAAATAGACTCACACACCTACACACACACAGAAATACACACTCACAAATATACACACATACAATCACACAATTTACCCACTCTAACTCTGACTCACACAGTCATACTCACTCACTCAAACATAGACTCACACCTACACACACACAAGAATATACACTCCCAGGCATATACACATGCAAACACAAACACACATGCACCGATGCCAACAGTCACACACACCTTTACACACTTAGAAACACAGAAGTCACACACTCACCTCACAAACCTATGTACATGCCATATCACATATGTACCCCCTTTCAGTCACTCACACATTTATACTCACTCACACTCAAAAATAATCTCAAACACCTACACACACAAATACGCACTCACAAGCCTATACACATACAAACATAAACACACACATACGCAGATGCCAACACACCTGCACACACCCATACACACACTCAAAAGCACACACACATTCACCCTCACACACATATGAACATACACGTACACACAAATGCACGCGTACAAACACAACACACCGACACATAACGCAAAACACAGTATTGTACACATCACACACCAGCACACACAAAAACCCTTGCACAAAATCATTCATATACATACACCCTTGGACACAAGCACTCACACACCTGCATACACACTTACACAGTAAGTCACAAACACTCACACTCATAAATAGGCTCACACACCTACACACACAGAAATACACACTCAACACTATACGCACATACAATCACACATATGTACCTACTCTCGCTCTCACTCACATACTCATACGTACTCAAAAGTGGACTCACACCTATACACACACAAAAATACACACTCACAAGCATATACACATGAAAACACAAACACACATACACAGATGCCAACACACAGTCACACACACCCTTACACACTTATAACCACACAAGTCACACACTCACCCTCACACACACTTCCACACCTATGAACATACAAATGCAGACATTCACACTCTCTCACACACACACTCACCCACAAACTCACCCACAATATTGAATCGATACTCAAACCCGAGCCAACACACTGACACACATCACAAACGCACACCCGTTCCCATCTCACACACACACACGTACACACCCATACACACACACACTGACTCATTCACAAACACTCACAGCCATACACACTCAGATATGTACACGGACACACACCCAAACGTCCACAATCACAAACATATATGCACACGCTCATTCATGCACATATTTACAAATTCACGCTCAAATGTAATCAGACACGTACAAACACAGAAACACACACAGATATAAACAAACACTAACACACATGTGAACACACAAAGGAGACAACACACACAAACCCTACCCTCACATTCACACACTCACAGAAAAACACAATCACACTTAGAAAACACACGTGCATACGCAGACATGTGAATACACCCAAGCCAACACAGTAACATACAAATGCACTCATTCACTGACTCTCATACTCACCCACATATCTCCCACTGCATGCACTCACACACATACACACACACACGCACACACTCACACCAACGCACACAAGAACCAACCTCACACAATCATTCACACTCCCGCACCCAAGCACCAACGCCCACTCAATCCCAAACTCACTGACACACTCACTTGCAAACGCCTGCCCATTCTCACACACCTCCCCACACCAAAACACAATGTCACACACTAACTCATTCACACTAACTCTCGCACCCATGAACAAAGAAATTCATGTTCAAATACACATGTACACACAGATGCAGTCACACATTCACTCACATACACCCACCAACACCCAAAAACTCACACTCACCCACACATGACTCCCTTGCAATCACATGCACACCTATAGAGAAAAAATTCCAGACGCTCGCACACTCACATTTACACTCCCGCACAGTCACTTACACACACATTCAAAACTCACACGCTCATACACCTACACGTTTACACATTTACTCTGTCTCGCACTCACACACAAACACCCTCCAAAGCATTTGAATCCATACTCAGACACACATGCCAACCCACTAAGACACATCACACAAATACACACACTCACCGCTCACATACACTTTCAAACACACACAAACACACAAGCCAACTCACAAAAACAAAATTCTCACATTGACTCTGTCACTCACACTCACACACTCAACACCACATGCAATCACACACACACAGAAACACAAACACACACGGGAATACGCTCTCTCGCATTCACTGAAACACACATTTATGCACCCTCTTACACACCCACACACACAGAAATACGGACTCACAAACATAGGCCCGTACAATCACACCTATGTACCCCGTCATTCACTCACACATCCATACTCACTCACACTCAAAAACAGACTCACACACCCACACCCACACACAGAAATACATACTCACAAATATACGCACATACAGTCACACCTATGTCCCCACTCTTACTCCGACTCACACACTCATACCCACTTACTCAAAAGTAGACTCACACCTATACACACACAAAAATACACACTCACAAACAGGTACATACAACATCACATATGTACCCCCTTTCAGTCACTCAAACATTTATACTCACTCACACTCAAAAATAGATTCAAACACCTACACACACACAAATACCCACTCACAAGCATATACACATACAAACACAAATGCCCACATGCACAGATGACAACACACACTCATGCACACCCATACAAACCCATGAACACCAACACTCACACACCCACCCTCACACCAAACGCATTCACATGCTTTCACACTCACACACACAAACACACACACACCCTTGAATTCATACTCTGACCCATAAGCCAACCCACTAAGACCCATCAGTCACACACACCCACACATAACTCACACACATTGAAATACGTACTGAAACACAGAAGCCAACTCCCACGAATAAAACTCTCACGCAGACTGTCACTGACACACACTCACCGACACATGCTATCAAACGTACACACACAAACACAGACACACTCTCTCACATTCCCTCAAACTCAGATACAAACACCCACACTTACACACTCACACACGCAGAAATATGCACTCACAAGTATACACACATACAATCACACATAGGTACCCACTCTCACTCTCACTCACACAGTCATACGCACTTACTTAAAAATTGACTCACACCTATACACACACAAAAAGGCACACTCACAAGCATATACACGTAAAAACACAAGCACACATGCCAACACACAGTCACACATTACACACGTACAGAAATACACACTCACATATATACGCACATACAATCACACATTATGCACACCTGTCACTCACTCACACCTTCGTACTCACTCGCACTCAAAAGTAGACTCACACACCTACACACACACAGAAATACACACTCACAAATATACACACATACAATCACACAATTTACCCACTCTAACTCTGACTCACACAGTCATACTCACTCAAAGATAGACTCACACCTATACACACACACAAGAATATACACTCCCAGGCATATACACATGAAAACACAAACACACATGCACCGATGCCCACAGTCACACACACCTTTACACACTTAGAAACACAGAAGTCACACACTCACCTCACAAACATATGTACATGCCATATCACATATGTACCCCCTTTCAGTCACTCACACATTTATACTCACTCACACTCAAAAATAATCTCAAACAGCTACACACACAAATACGCACTCAGAAGCCTATGCACATACAAACATAATCACACACATACACAGATGCCAACACACCTGCACACACCCATACACACACTCAAAAGCACACACACATTCACCCTCACACACATATGAACCTACACGTACACACAAATGCACGAGTACAAACACAAACACAACACACAGACACATAACGCAAAACACAGTATTGTACACATCACACACCAGCACACACAAAAACCCTTACACAAAAACATTCATATACATACACCCTTGGACACAAGCACTCACACACCAACATACACACTTACACAGTAAGTCACAAACACTCACACTCAAAAATAGGCTCACACACCTACACACACACAGAAATACACACTCAACACTATACGCACATACAATCACACATATGTACCTACTCTCGCTCTCACTCACATATTCATACGTACTCAAAAATGGACTCGCACCTATACACACACAAAATTACACACTCACAAGCATATACACATGAAAACACAAACACACATACACAGATGCCAACACACAGTCACACACACCCTTACACACTTATAACCACACAAGTCACACACTCACCCTCACACACACTTACACACATATGAACATACACATGCAGACATTCACACTCTCTCACACACACACTCACCCACAAACTCACCCACAATATTGAATCGATACTCAAACCCGAGGCAACACACTGACACACATCACAAACGCACACCCATTCCCATCTCACACACACACACGTACACACCCATACACACACACACTGACTCATTCACAAACACTCACTGCCATACACACTCAGATATGTACACGTACACACACCCAAACGTCCACAATCACAAACATAGATGCACACGCTCATTCATGCACATATTTACAAATTCACACTCAAATGTAATCAGACACGTACAAACACAGAAACACACACAGATATAAACAAACACTAACACACATGTGAACACACACAGGAGACAACACACACACCCCTACCCTCACATTCACACACTCACAGAAAAACACAATCACACTTAAAAAACACACGTGCATACGCAGACATGTGAATACACCCAAGCCAACACAGTAACATACAAATGCACTCATTCACTGACTCTCATACTCACCCACATATCTCCCACTGCATGCACTCACACACATACACACACACACGCACACACTCACACCAACGCACACAAGAACCAACCTCACACAATCATTCACACTCCCGCACCCAAGCACCAACGCCCACTCAATCCCAAACTCACTGACACACTCACTTGCAAACGCCTGCCCATTCTCACACACCTCCCCACACCAAAACACAATGTCACACACTAACTCATTCACACTAACTCTCGCACCCATGAACAAAGAAATTCATGTTCAAATACACATGTACACACAGATGCAGTCACACATTCACTCACATACACCCACCAACACCCCAAAACTCACACTCACACTCACCCACACATGACTCCCTTGCAATCACATGCACACCTACAGAGAAAAAAATTCCAGACGCTCGCACACTCACATTTACACTCCCGCACAGTCACTTACACACACATTCAAAACTCACACGCTCATACACCTACACGTTTACACATTTACTCTGTCTCGCACTCACACACAAACACCCTCCAAAGCATTTGAATCCATACTCAGACACACATGCCAACCCACTAAGACACATCACACAAATACACACACTCACCCCTCACATACACATTCAAACACACATAGACACACAAGCCAACTCACAAAAACAAAATTCTCACATTGACTCTGTCACTCACACTCACACACTCAACACCACATGCAATCACACACACACAGAAACACAAACACACACGGGAATACGCTCTCTCGCATTCACTGAAACACACATTTATACACCCTCTTACACACCCACACACACAGAAATACAGACTCACAAACATGTGCCCATACAATCACACATATGCACCCCGTCATTCACTCACACATTCATACTCACTCACACTCAAAAACAGACTCACACACACACACACACACACACAGAAATACATACTCACAAATATACGCACATACAGTCACACCTATGTCCCCACTCTTACTCCGACTCACACACTCATACCCCCTTACTCAAAAATAGACTCACACCTCTACACACACAAAAATACACACTCACAAACAGGTACATACAATATCACATATGTACCCCCTTTCAATCACTCAAACATTTATACTCACTCACACTCAAAAAGAGATTCAAACACCTACCCACACACAAATACCCACTCACAAGCATATACACCTACAAACACAAATGCCCACATGCACAGATGACAACACACACTCACGCACACCCATACAAACCCATGAACACAAACACTCACACACCCACCCTCACACCAAACGCATTCACATGCTTTCACACTCACACACACACACCCTTGAATTCATACTCTGACCCATAAGCCAACCCACTAAGACCCATCAGTCACACACACCCACACAAAACTCACACACATTGAAATACGTACTGAAACACAGAAGCCAACTCCCACGAATAAAACTCTCACGCAGACTGTCAGTGACACACACTCACCGACACATGCTATCAAACGTACACACACAAACACACACACTCTCACACATTCCCTCAAACTCAGATACAAACACCCACACTTACACACTCACACACACAGAAGTACACACTCACAAGTAAACACACATACAATCACACATAGGTACCCACTCTCACTCTCACTCACACAGTCATACTCACTTACTTAAAAATAGACTCACACCTATACACACACAAAAAGGCACACTCACAAGCATATACACGTCAAAACACAAACACACATGCCAACACACAGTCACACATTACACACGTATAGAAATACACACTCACATATATACGCTCCTACAATCACACATTATGCACACCTGTCACTCACTCACACATTCGTACTCACTCACACTCAAAAATAGACTCACACACCTACACACACACAGAAATACACACTCACAAATATACACACATACAATCACACAATTTACCCACTCTAACTCTGACTCACACAGTCATACTCACTCACTCAAACATAGACTCACACCTACACACACACAAGAATATACACTCCCAGGCATATACACATGCAAACATAAACACACATGCACCGATGCCAACAGTCACACACACCTTTACACACTTAGAAACACAGAAGTCACACACTCACCTCACAAACCTATGTACATGCCATATCACATATGTACCCCCTTTCAGTCACTCACACATTTATACTCACTCACACTCAAAAATAATCTCAAACACCTACACACACAAATACGCACTCACAAGCCTATACACATACAAACATAAACACACACATACGCAGATGCCAACACACCTGCACACACCCATACACACACTCAAAAGCACACACACATTCACCCTCACACACATATGAACATACACGTACACACAAATGCACGCGTACAAACACAACACACCGACACATAACGCAAAACACAGTATTGTACACATCACACACCAGCACACACAAAAACCCTTACACAAAATCATTCATATACATACACCCTTGGACACAAGCACTCACACACCTGCATACACACTTACACAGTAAGTCACAAACACTCACACTCATAAATAGGCTCACACACCTACACACACAGAAATACACACTCAACACTATACGCACATACAATCACACATATGTACCTACTCTCGCTCTCACTCACATATTCATACGTACTCAAAAATGGACTCGCACCTATACACACACAAAATTACACACTCACAATCATATACACATGAAAACACAAACACACATACACAGATGCCAACACACAGTCACACACACCCTTACACACTTATAACCACACAAGTCACACACTCACCCTCACACACACTTACACACATATGAACATACACATGCAGACATTCACACTCTCTCACACACACACTCACCCACAAACTCACCCACAATATTGAATCGATACTCAAACCCGAGGCAACACACTGACACACATCACAAACGCACACCCATTCCCATCTCACACACACACACGTACACACCCATACACACACACACTGACTCATTCACAAACACTCACTGCCATACACACTCAGATATGTACACGTACACACACCCAAACGTCCACAATCACAAACATAGATGCACACGCTCATTCATGCACATATTTACAAATTCACAATCAAATGTAATCAGACACGTACAAACACAGAAACACACACAGATATAAACAAACACTAACACACATGTGAACACACACAGGAGACAACACACACACCCCTACCCTCACATTCACACACTCACAGAAAAACACAATCACACTTAAAAAACACACGTGCATACGCAGACATGTGAATACACCCAAGCCAACACAGTAACATACAAATGCACTCATTCACTGACTCTCATACTCACCCACATATCTCCCACTGCATGCACTCACACACATACACACACACACGCACACACTCACACCAACGCACACAAGAACCAACCTCACACAATCATTCACACTCCCGCACCCAAGCACCAACGCCCACTCAATCCCAAACTCACTGACACACTCACTTGCAAACGCCTGCCCATTCTCACACACCTCCCCACACCAAAACACAATGTCACACACTAACTCATTCACACTAACTCTCGCACCCATGAACAAAGTAATTCATGTTCAAATACACATGTACACACAGATGCCGTCACACATTCACTCACATACACCCACCAACACCCCAAAACTCACACTCACACTCACCCACACATGACTCCCTTGCAATCACATGCACACCTACAGAGAAAAAAATTCCAGACGCTCGCACACTCACATTTACACTCCCGCACAGTCACTTACACACACATTCAAAACTCACACGCTCATACACCTACACGTTTACACATTTACTCTGTCTCGCACTCACACACAAACACCCTCCAAAGCATTTGAATCCATACTCAGACACACATGCCAACCCACTAAGACACATCACACAAATACACACACTCACCCCTCACATACACATTCAAACACACATAGACACACAAGCCAACTCACAAAAACAAAATTCTCACATTGACTCTGTCACTCACACTCACACACTCAACACCACATGCAATCACACACACACAGAAACACAAACACACACGGGAATACGCTCTCTCGCATTCACTGAAACACACATTTATACACCCTCTTACACACCCACACACACAGAAATACAGACTCACAAACATGTGCCCATACAATCACACATATGCACCCCGTCATTCACTCACACATTCATACTCACTCACACTCAAAAACAGACTCACACACACACACACACACACACAGAAATACATACTCACAAATATACGCACATACAGTCACACCTATGTCCCCACTCTTACTCCGACTCACACACTCATACCCCCTTACTCAAAAATAGACTCACACCTCTACACACACAAAAATACACACTCACAAACAGGTACATACAATATCACATATGTACCCCCTTTCAATCACTCAAACATTTATACTCACTGACACTCAAAAAGAGATTCAAACACCTACCCACACACAAATACCCACTCACAAGCATATACACCTACAAACACAAATGCCCACATGCACAGATGACAACACACACTCACGCACACCCATACAAACCCATGAACACAAACACTCACACACCCACCCTCACACCAAACGCATTCACATGCTTTCACACTCACACACACACACCCTTGAATTCATACTCTGACCCATAAGCCAACCCACTAAGACCCATCAGTCACACACACCCACACAAAACTCACACACATTGAAATACGTACTGAAACACAGAAGCCAACTCCCACGAATAAAACTCTCACGCAGACTGTCAGTGACACACACTCACCGACACATGCTATCAAACGTACACACACAAACACACACACTCTCACACATTCCCTCAAACTCAGATACAAACACCCACACTTACACACTCACACACACAGAAGTACACACTCACAAGTAAACACACATACAATCACACATAGGTACCCACTCTCACTCTCACTCACACAGTCATACTCACTTACTTAAAAATAGACTCACACCTATACACACACAAAAAGGCACACTCACAAGCATATACACGTCAAAACACAAACACACATGCCAACACACAGTCACACATTACACACGTATAGAAATACACACTCACATATATACGCTCCTACAATCACACATTATGCACACCTGTCACTCACTCACACATTCGTACTCACTCACACTCAAAAATAGACTCACACACCTACACACACACAGAAATACACACTCACAAATATACACACATACAATCACACAATTTACCCACTCTAACTCTGACTCACACAGTCATACTCACTCACTCAAACATAGACTCACACCTACACACACACAAGAATATACACTCCCAGGCATATACACATGCAAACACAAACACACATGCACCGATGCCAACAGTCACACACACCTTTACACACTTAGAAACACAGAAGTCACACACTCACCTCACAAACCTATGTACATGCCATATCACATATGTACCCCCTTTCAGTCACTCACACATTTATACTCACTCACACTCAAAAATAATCTCAAACACCTACACACACAAATACGCACTCACAAGCCTATACACATACAAACATAAACACACACATACGCAGATGCCAACACACCTGCACACACCCATACACACACTCAAAAGCACACACACATTCACCCTCACACACATATGAACATACACGTACACACAAATGCACGCGTACAAACACAACACACCGACACATAACGCAAAACACAGTATTGTACACATCACACACCAGCACACACAAAAACCCTTGCACAAAATCATTCATATACATACACCCTTGGACATAAGCACTCACACACCTGCATACACACTTACACAGTAAGTCACAAACACTCACACTCATAAATAGGCTCACACACCTACACACACAGAAATACACACTCAACACTATACGCACATACAATCACACATATGTACCTACTCTCGCTCTCACTCACATACTCATACGTACTCAAAAGTGGACTCACACCTATACACACACAAAAATACACACTCACAAGCATATACACATGAAAACACAAACACACATACACAGATGCCAACACACAGTCACACACACCCTTACACACTTATAACCACACAAGTCACACACTCACCCTCACACACACTTCCACACCTATGAACATACAAATGCAGACATTCACACTCTCTCACACACACACTCACCCACAAACTCACCCACAATATTGAATCGATACTCAAACCCGAGCCAACACACTGACACACATCACAAACGCACACCCGTTCCCATCTCACACACACACACGTACACACCCATACACACACACACTGACTCATTCACAAACACTCACAGCCATACACACTCAGATATGTACACGGACACACACCCAAACGTCCACAATCACAAACATATATGCACACGCTCATTCATGCACATATTTACAAATTCACGCTCAAATGTAATCAGACACATACAAACACAGAAACACACACAGATATAAACAAACACTAACACACATGTGAACACACAAAGGAGACAACACACACAAACCCTACCCTCACATTCACACACTCACAGAAAAACACAATCACACTTAGAAAACACACGTGCATACGCAGACATGTGAATACACCCAAGCCAACACAGTAACATACAAATGCACTCATTCACTGACTCTCATACTCACCCACATATCACCCACTGCATGCACTCACACACATACACACACACACGCACACACTCACACCAACGCACACAAGAACCAACCTCACACAATCATTCACACTCCCGCACCCAAGCACCAACGCCCACTCAATCCCAAACTCACTGACACACTCACTTGCAAACGCCTGCCCATTCTCACACACCTCCCCACACCAAAACACAATGTCACACACTAACTCATTCACACTAACTCTCGCACCCATGAACAAAGAAATTCATGTTCAAATACACATGTACACACAGATGCAGTCACACATTCACTCACATACACCCACCAACACCCAAAAACTCACACTCACCCACACATGACTCCCTTGCAATCACATGCACACCTATAGAGAAAAAATTCCAGACGCTCGCACACTCACATTTACACTCCCGCACAGTCACTTACACACACATTCAAAACTCACACGCTCATACACCTACACGTTTACACATTTACTCTGTCTCGCACTCACACACAAACACCCTCCAAAGCATTTGAATCCATACTCAGACACACATGCCAACCCACTAAGACACATCACACAAATACACACACTCACCGCTCACATACACTTTCAAACACACACAAACACACAAGCCAACTCACAAAAACAAAATTCTCACATTGACTCTGTCACTCACACTCACACACTCAACACCACATGCAATCACACACACACAGAAACACAAACACACACGGGAATACGCTCTCTCGCATTCACTGAAACACACATTTATGCACCCTCTTACACACCCACACACACAGAAATACGGACTCACAAACATAGGCCCGTACAATCACACCTATGTACCCCGTCATTCACTCACACATCCATACTCACTCACACTCAAAAACAGACTCACACACCCACACCCACACACAGAAATACATACTCACAAATATACGCACATACAGTCACACCTATGTCCCCACTCTTACTCCGACTCACACACTCATACCCACTTACTCAAAAGTAGACTCACACCTATACACACACAAAAATACACACTCACAAACAGGTACATACAACATCACATATGTACCCCCTTTCAGTCACTCAAACATTTATACTCACTCACACTCAAAAATAGATTCAAACACCTACACACACACAAATACCCACTCACAAGCATATACACATACAAACACAAATGCCCACATGCACAGATGACAACACACACTCATGCACACCCATACAAACCCATGAACACCAACACTCACACACCCACCCTCACACCAAACGCATTCACATGCTTTCACACTCACACACACAAACACACACACACCCTTGAATTCATACTCTGACCCATAAGCCAACCCACTAAGACCCATCAGTCACACACACCCACACATAACTCACACACATTGAAATACGTACTGAAACACAGAAGCCAACTCCCACGAATAAAACTCTCACGCAGACTGTCACTGACACACACTCACCGACACATGCTATCAAACGTACACACACAAACACAGACACACTCTCTCACATTCCCTCAAACTCAGATACAAACACCCACACTTACACACTCACACACGCAGAAATATGCACTCACAAGTATACACACATACAATCACACATAGGTACCCA
This sequence comes from Castor canadensis, assembly GCF_047511655.1. Classification (NCBI taxonomy): domain Eukaryota; kingdom Metazoa; phylum Chordata; class Mammalia; order Rodentia; family Castoridae; genus Castor; species Castor canadensis. The sequence continues at coordinate 84,358,198 of NC_133386.1, read as the reverse complement.
CTCTCACTCTCACTCACACAGTCATACGCACTTACTTAAAAATTGACTCACACCTATACACACACAAAAAGGCACACTCACAAGCATATACACGTAAAAACACAAGCACACATGCCAACACACAGTCACACATTACACACGTACAGAAATACACACTCACATATATACGCACATACAATCACACATTATGCACACCTGTCACTCACTCACACCTTCGTACTCACTCGCACTCAAAAGTAGACTCACACACCTACACACACACAGAAATACACACTCACAAATATACACACATACAATCACACAATTTACCCACTCTAACTCTGACTCACACAGTCATACTCACTCAAAGATAGACTCACACCTATACACACACACAAGAATATACACTCCCAGGCATATACACATGAAAACACAAACACACATGCACCGATGCCCACAGTCACACACACCTTTACACACTTAGAAACACAGAAGTCACACACTCACCTCACAAACATATGTACATGCCATATCACATATGTACCCCCTTTCAGTCACTCACACATTTATACTCACTCACACTCAAAAATAATCTCAAACAGCTACACACACAAATACGCACTCAGAAGCCTATGCACATACAAACGTAATCACACACATACACAGATGCCAACACACCTGCACACACCCATACACACACTCAAAAGCACACACACATTCACCCTCACACACATATGAACCTACACGTACACACAAATGCACGAGTACAAACACAAACACAACACACAGACACATAACGCAAAACACAGTATTGTACACATCACACACCAGCACACACAAAAACCCTTACACAAAAACATTCATATACATACACCCTTGGACACAAGCACTCACACACCAACATACACACTTACACAGTAAGTCACAAACACTCACACTCAAAAATAGGCTCACACACCTACACACACACAGAAATACACACTCAACACTATACGCACATACAATCACACATATGTACCTACTCTCGCTCTCACTCACATATTCATACGTACTCAAAAATGGACTCGCACCTATACACACACAAAATTACACACTCACAAGCATATACACATGAAAACACAAACACACATACACAGATGCCAACACACAGTCACACACACCCTTACACACTTATAACCACACAAGTCACACACTCACCCTCACACACACTTACACACATATGAACATACACATGCAGACATTCACACTCTCTCACACACACACTCACCCACAAACTCACCCACAATATTGAATCGATACTCAAACCCGAGGCAACACACTGACACACATCACAAACGCACACCCATTCCCATCTCACACACACACACGTACACACCCATACACACACACACTGACTCATTCACAAACACTCACTGCCATACACACTCAGATATGTACACGTACACACACCCAAACGTCCACAATCACAAACATAGATGCACACGCTCATTCATGCACATATTTACAAATTCACACTCAAATGTAATCAGACACGTACAAACACAGAAACACACACAGATATAAACAAACACTAACACACATGTGAACACACACAGGAGACAACACACACACCCCTACCCTCACATTCACACACTCACAGAAAAACACAATCACACTTAAAAAACACACGTGCATACGCAGACATGTGAATACACCCAAGCCAACACAGTAACATACAAATGCACTCATTCACTGACTCTCATACTCACCCACATATCTCCCACTGCATGCACTCACACACATACACACACACACGCACACACTCACACCAACGCACACAAGAACCAACCTCACACAATCATTCACACTCCCGCACCCAAGCACCAACGCCCACTCAATCCCAAACTCACTGACACACTCACTTGCAAACGCCTGCCCATTCTCACACACCTCCCCACACCAAAACACAATGTCACACACTAACTCATTCACACTAACTCTCGCACCCATGAACAAAGAAATTCATGTTCAAATACACATGTACACACAGATGCAGTCACACATTCACTCACATACACCCACCAACACCCCAAAACTCACACTCACACTCACCCCCACATGACTCCCTTGCAATCACATGCACACCTACAGAGAAAAAAATTCCAGACGCTCGCACACTCACATTTACACTCCCGCACAGTCACTTACACACACATTCAAAACTCACACGCTCATACACCTACACGTTTACACATTTACTCTGTCTCGCACTCACACACAAACACCCTCCAAAGCATTTGAATCCATACTCAGACACACATGCCAACCCACTAAGACACATCACACAAATACACACACTCACCCCTCACATACACATTCAAACACACATAGACACACAAGCCAACTCACAAAAACAAAATTCTCACATTGACTCTGTCACTCACACTCACACACTCAACACCACATGCAATCACACACACACAGAAACACAAACACACACGGGAATACGCTCTCTCGCATTCACTGAAACACACATTTATACACCCTCTTACACACCCACACACACAGAAATACAGACTCACAAACATGTGCCCATACAATCACACATATGCACCCCGTCATTCACTCACACATTCATACTCACTCACACTCAAAAACAGACTCACACACACACACACACACACACAGAAATACATACTCACAAATATACGCACATACAGTCACACCTATGTCCCCACTCTTACTCCGACTCACACACTCATACCCCCTTACTCAAAAATAGACTCACACCTCTACACACACAAAAATACACACTCACAAACAGGTACATACAATATCACATATGTACCCCCTTTCAATCACTCAAACATTTATACTCACTCACACTCAAAAAGAGATTCAAACACCTACCCACACACAAATACCCACTCACAAGCATATACACCTACAAACACAAATGCCCACATGCACAGATGACAACACACACTCACGCACACCCATACAAACCCATGAACACAAACACTCACACACCCACCCTCACACCAAACGCATTCACATGCTTTCACACTCACACACACACACCCTTGAATTCATACTCTGACCCATAAGCCAACCCACTAAGACCCATCAGTCACACACACCCACACAAAACTCACACACATTGAAATACGTACTGAAACACAGAAGCCAACTCCCACGAATAAAACTCTCACGCAGACTGTCAGTGACACACACTCACCGACACATGCTATCAAACGTACACACACAAACACACACACTCTCACACATTCCCTCAAACTCAGATACAAACACCCACACTTACACACTCACACACACAGAAGTACACACTCACAAGTAAACACACATACAATCACACATAGGTACCCACTCTCACTCTCACTCACACAGTCATACTCACTTACTTAAAAATAGACTCACACCTATACACACACAAAAAGGCACACTCACAAGCATATACACGTCAAAACACAAACACACATGCCAACACACAGTCACACATTACACACGTATAGAAATACACACTCACATATATACGCTCCTACAATCACACATTATGCACACCTGTCACTCACTCACACATTCGTACTCACTCACACTCAAAAATAGACTCACACACCTACACACACACAGAAATACACACTCACAAATATACACACATACAATCACACAATTTACCCACTCTAACTCTGACTCACACAGTCATACTCACTCACTCAAACATAGACTCACACCTACACACACACAAGAATATACACTCCCAGGCATATACACATGCAAACACAAACACACATGCACCGATGCCAACAGTCACACACACCTTTACACACTTAGAAACACAGAAGTCACACACTCACCTCACAAACCTATGTACATGCCATATCACATATGTACCCCCTTTCAGTCACTCACACATTTATACTCACTCACACTCAAAAATAATCTCAAACACCTACACACACAAATACGCACTCACAAGCCTATACACATACAAACATAAACACACACATACGCAGATGCCAACACACCTGCACACACCCATACACACACTCAAAAGCACACACACATTCACCCTCACACACATATGAACATACACGTACACACAAATGCACGCGTACAAACACAACACACCGACACATAACGCAAAACACAGTATTGTACACATCACACACCAGCACACACAAAAACCCTTACACAAAATCATTCATATACATACACCCTTGGACACAAGCACTCACACACCTGCATACACACTTACACAGTAAGTCACAAACACTCACACTCATAAATAGGCTCACACACCTACACACACAGAAATACACACTCAACACTATACGCACATACAATCACACATATGTACCTACTCTCGCTCTCACTCACATATTCATACGTACTCAAAAATGGACTCGCACCTATACACACACAAAATTACACACTCACAATCATATACACATGAAAACACAAACACACATACACAGATGCCAACACACAGTCACACACACCCTTACACACTTATAACCACACAAGTCACACACTCACCCTCACACACACTTCCACACCTATGAACATACAAATGCAGACATTCACACTCTCTCACACACACACTCACCCACAAACTCACCCACAATATTGAATCGATACTCAAACCCGAGCCAACACACTGACACACATCACAAACGCACACCCGTTCCCATCTCACACACACACACGTACACACCCATACACACACACACTGACTCATTCACAAACACTCACAGCCATACACACTCAGATATGTACACGGACACACACCCAAACGTCCACAATCACAAACATATATGCACACGCTCATTCATGCACATATTTACAAATTCACGCTCAAATGTAATCAGACACATACAAACACAGAAACACACACAGATATAAACAAACACTAACACACATGTGAACACACAAAGGAGACAACACACACAAACCCTACCCTCACATTCACACACTCACAGAAAAACACAATCACACTTAGAAAACACACGTGCATACGCAGACATGTGAATACACCCAAGCCAACACAGTAACATACAAATGCACTCATTCACTGACTCTCATACTCACCCACATATCTCCCACTGCATGCACTCACACACATACACACACACACGCACACACTCACACCAACGCACACAAGAACCAACCTCACACAATCATTCACACTCCCGCACCCAAGCACCAACGCCCACTCAATCCCAAACTCACTGACACACTCACTTGCAAACGCCTGCCCATTCTCACACACCTCCCCACACCAAAACACAATGTCACACACTAACTCATTCACACTAACTCTCGCACCCATGAACAAAGAAATTCATGTTCAAATACACATGTACACACAGATGCAGTCACACATTCACTCACATACACCCACCAACACCCAAAAACTCACACTCACCCACACATGACTCCCTTGCAATCACATGCACACCTATAGAGAAAAAATTCCAGACGCTCGCACACTCACATTTACACTCCCGCACAGTCACTTACACACACATTCAAAACTCACACGCTCATACACCTACACGTTTACACATTTACTCTGTCTCGCACTCACACACAAACACCCTCCAAAGCATTTGAATCCATACTCAGACACACATGCCAACCCACTAAGACACATCACACAAATACACACACTCACCGCTCACATACACTTTCAAACACACACAAACACACAAGCCAACTCACAAAAACAAAATTCTCACATTGACTCTGTCACTCACACTCACACACTCAACACCACATGCAATCACACACACACAGAAACACAAACACACACGGGAATACGCTCTCTCGCATTCACTGAAACACACATTTATGCACCCTCTTACACACCCACACACACAGAAATACGGACTCACAAACATAGGCCCGTACAATCACACCTATGTACCCCGTCATTCACTCACACATCCATACTCACTCACACTCAAAAACAGACTCACACACCCACACCCACACACAGAAATACATACTCACAAATATACGCACATACAGTCACACCTATGTCCCCACTCTTACTCCGACTCACACACTCATACCCACTTACTCAAAAGTAGACTCACACCTATACACACACAAAAATACACACTCACAAACAGGTACATACAACATCACATATGTACCCCCTTTCAGTCACTCAAACATTTATACTCACTCACACTCAAAAATAGATTCAAACACCTACACACACACAAATACCCACTCACAAGCATATACACATACAAACACAAATGCCCACATGCACAGATGACAACACACACTCATGCACACCCATACAAACCCATGAACACCAACACTCACACACCCACCCTCACACCAAACGCATTCACATGCTTTCACACTCACACACACAAACACACACACACCCTTGAATTCATACTCTGACCCATAAGCCAACCCACTAAGACCCATCAGTCACACACACCCACACAAAACTCACACACATTGAAATACGTACTGAAACACAGAAGCCAACTCCCACGAATAAAACTCTCACGCAGACTGTCAGTGACACACACTCACCGACACATGCTATCAAACGTACACACACAAACACACACACTCTCACACATTCCCTCAAACTCAGATACAAACACCCACACTTACACACTCACACACACAGAAGTACACACTCACAAGTAAACACACATACAATCACACATAGGTACCCACTCTCACTCTCACTCACACAGTCATACTCACTTACTTAAAAATAGACTCACACCTATACACACACAAAAAGGCACACTCACAAGCATATACACGTCAAAACACAAACACACATGCCAACACACAGTCACACATTACACACGTATAGAAATACACACTCACATATATACGCTCCTACAATCACACATTATGCACACCTGTCACTCACTCACACATTCGTACTCACTCACACTCAAAAATAGACTCACACACCTACACACACACAGAAATACACACTCACAAATATACACACATACAATCACACAATTTACCCACTCTAACTCTGACTCACACAGTCATACTCACTCACTCAAACATAGACTCACACCTACACACACACAAGAATATACACTCCCAGGCATATACACATGCAAACACAAACACACATGCACCGATGCCAACAGTCACACACACCTTTACACACTTAGAAACACAGAAGTCACACACTCACCTCACAAACCTATGTACATGCCATATCACATATGTACCCCCTTTCAGTCACTCACACATTTATACTCACTCACACTCAAAAATAATCTCAAACACCTACACACACAAATACGCACTCACAAGCCTATACACATACAAACATAAACACACACATACGCAGATGCCAACACACCTGCACACACCCATACACACACTCAAAAGCACACACACATTCACCCTCACACACATATGAACATACACGTACACACAAATGCACGCGTACAAACACAACACACCGACACATAACGCAAAACACAGTATTGTACACATCACACACCAGCACACACAAAAACCCTTGCACAAAATCATTCATATACATACACCCTTGGACATAAGCACTCACACACCTGCATACACACTTACACAGTAAGTCACAAACACTCACACTCATAAATAGGCTCACACACCTACACACACAGAAATACACACTCAACACTATACGCACATACAATCACACATATGTACCTACTCTCGCTCTCACTCACATACTCATACGTACTCAAAAGTGGACTCACACCTATACACACACAAAAATACACACTCACAAGCATATACACATGAAAACACAAACACACATACACAGATGCCAACACACAGTCACACACACCCTTACACACTTATAACCACACAAGTCACACACTCACCCTCACACACACTTCCACACCTATGAACATACAAATGCAGACATTCACACTCTCTCACACACACACTCACCCACAAACTCACCCACAATATTGAATCGATACTCAAACCCGAGCCAACACACTGACACACATCACAAACGCACACCCGTTCCCATCTCACACACACACACGTACACACCCATACACACACACACTGACTCATTCACAAACACTCACAGCCATACACACTCAGATATGTACACGGACACACACCCAAACGTCCACAATCACAAACATATATGCACACGCTCATTCATGCACATATTTACAAATTCACGCTCAAATGTAATCAGACACATACAAACACAGAAACACACACAGATATAAACAAACACTAACACACATGTGAACACACAAAGGAGACAACACACACAAACCCTACCCTCACATTCACACACTCACAGAAAAACACAATCACACTTAGAAAACACACGTGCATACGCAGACATGTGAATACACCCAAGCCAACACAGTAACATACAAATGCACTCATTCACTGACTCTCATACTCACCCACATATCTCCCACTGCATGCACTCACACACATACACACACACACGCACACACTCACACCAACGCACACAAGAACCAACCTCACACAATCATTCACACTCCCGCACCCAAGCACCAACGCCCACTCAATCCCAAACACACTGACACACTCACTTGCAAACGCCTGCCCATTCTCACACACCTCCCCACACCAAAACACAATGTCACACACTAACTCATTCACACTAACTCTCGCACCCATGAACAAAGAAATTCATGTTCAAATACACATGTACACACAGATGCAGTCACACATTCACTCACATACACCCACCAACACCCAAAAACTCACACTCACCCACACATGACTCCCTTGCAATCACATGCACACCTATAGAGAAAAAATTCCAGACGCTCGCACACTCACATTTACACTCCCGCACAGTCACTTACACACACATTCAAAACTCACACGCTCATACACCTACACGTTTACACATTTACTCTGTCTCGCACTCACACACAAACACCCTCCAAAGCATTTGAATCCATACTCAGACACACATGCCAACCCACTAAGACACATCACACAAATACACACACTCACCGCTCACATACACTTTCAAACACACACAAACACACAAGCCAACTCACAAAAACAAAATTCTCACATTGACTCTGTCACTCACACTCACACACTCAACACCACATGCAATCACACACACACAGAAACACAAACACACACGGGAATACGCTCTCTCGCATTCACTGAAACACACATTTATGCACCCTCTTACACACCCACACACACAGAAATACGGACTCACAAACATAGGCCCGTACAATCACACCTATGTACCCCGTCATTCACTCACACATCCATACTCACTCACACTCAAAAACAGACTCACACACCCACACCCACACACAGAAATACATACTCACAAATATACGCACATACAGTCACACCTATGTCCCCACTCTTACTCCGACTCACACACTCATACCCACTTACTCAAAAGTAGACTCACACCTATACACACACAAAAATACACACTCACAAACAGGTACATACAACATCACATATGTACCCCCTTTCAGTCACTCAAACATTTATACTCACTCACACTCAAAAATAGATTCAAACACCTACACACACACAAATACCCACTCACAAGCATATACACATACAAACACAAATGCCCACATGCACAGATGACAACACACACTCATGCACACCCATACAAACCCATGAACACCAACACTCACACACCCACCCTCACACCAAACACATTCACATGCTTTCACACTCACACACACAAACACACACACACCCTTGAATTCATACTCTGACCCATAAGCCAACCCACTAAGACCCATCAGTCACACACACCCACACATAACTCACACACATTGAAATACGTACTGAAACACAGAAGCCAACTCCCACGAATAAAACTCTCACGCAGACTGTCACTGACACACACTCACCGACACATGCTATCAAACGTACACACACAAACACAGACACACTCTCTCACATTCCCTCAAACTCAGATACAAACACCCACACTTACACACTCACACACGCAGAAATATGCACTCACAAGTATACACACATACAATCACACATAGGTACCCACTCTCACTCTCACTCACACAGTCATACGCACTTACTTAAAAATTGACTCACACCTATACACACACAAAAAGGCACACTCACAAGCATATACACGTAAAAACACAAGCACACATGCCAACACACAGTCACACATTACACACGTACAGAAATACACACTCACATATATACGCACATACAATCACACATTATGCACACCTGTCACTCACTCACACCTTCGTACTCACTCGCACTCAAAAGTAGACTCACACACCTACACACACACAGAAATACACACTCACAAATATACACACATACAATCACACAATTTACCCACTCTAACTCTGACTCACACAGTCATACTCACTCAAAGATAGACTCACACCTATACACACACACAAGAATATACACTCCCAGGCATATACACATGAAAACACAAACACACATGCACCGATGCCCACAGTCACACACACCTTTACACACTTAGAAACACAGAAGTCACACACTCACCTCACAAACATATGTACATGCCATATCACATATGTACCCCCTTTCAGTCACTCACACATTTATACTCACTCACACTCAAAAATAATCTCAAACAGCTACACACACAAATACGCACTCAGAAGCCTATGCACATACAAACGTAATCACACACATACACAGATGCCAACACACCTGCACACACCCATACACACACTCAAAAGCACACACACATTCACCCTCACACACATATGAACCTACACGTACACACAAATGCACGAGTACAAACACAAACACAACACACAGACACATAACGCAAAACACAGTATTGTACACATCACACACCAGCACACACAAAAACCCTTACACAAAAACATTCATATACATACACCCTTGGACACAAGCACTCACACACCAACATACACACTTACACAGTAAGTCACAAACACTCACACTCAAAAATAGGCTCACACACCTACACACACACAGAAATACACACTCAACACTATACGCACATACAATCACACATATGTACCTACTCTCGCTCTCACTCACATATTCATACGTACTCAAAAATGGACTCGCACCTATACACACACAAAATTACACACTCACAAGCATATACACATGAAAACACAAACACACATACACAGATGCCAACACACAGTCACACACACCCTTACACACTTATAACCACACAAGTCACACACTCACCCTCACACACACTTACACACATATGAACATACACATGCAGACATTCACACTCTCTCACACACACACTCACCCACAAACTCACCCACAATATTGAATCGATACTCAAACCCGAGGCAACACACTGACACACATCACAAACGCACACCCATTCCCATCTCACACACACACACGTACACACCCATACACACACACACTGACTCATTCACAAACACTCACTGCCATACACACTCAGATATGTACACGTACACACACCCAAACGTCCACAATCACAAACATAGATGCACACGCTCATTCATGCACATATTTACAAATTCACACTCAAATGTAATCAGACACGTACAAACACAGAAACACACACAGATATAAACAAACACTAACACACATGTGAACACACACAGGAGACAACACACACACCCCTACCCTCACATTCACACACTCACAGAAAAACACAATCACACTTAAAAAACACACGTGCATACGCAGACATGTGAATACACCCAAGCCAACACAGTAACATACAAATGCACTCATTCACTGACTCTCATACTCACCCACATATCTCCCACTGCATGCACTCACACACATACACACACACACGCACACACTCACACCAACGCACACAAGAACCAACCTCACACAATCATTCACACTCCCGCACCCAAGCACCAACGCCCACTCAATCCCAAACTCACTGACACACTCACTTGCAAACGCCTGCCCATTCTCACACACCTCCCCACACCAAAACACAATGTCACACACTAACTCATTCACACTAACTCTCGCACCCATGAACAAAGAAATTCATGTTCAAATACACATGTACACACAGATGCAGTCACACATTCACTCACATACACCCACCAACACCCCAAAACTCACACTCACACTCACCCCCACATGACTCCCTTGCAATCACATGCACACCTACAGAGAAAAAAATTCCAGACGCTCGCACACTCACATTTACACTCCCGCACAGTCACTTACACACACATTCAAAACTCACACGCTCATACACCTACACGTTTACACATTTACTCTGTCTCGCACTCACACACAAACACCCTCCAAAGCATTTGAATCCATACTCAGACACACATGCCAACCCACTAAGACACATCACACAAATACACACACTCACCCCTCACATACACATTCAAACACACATAGACACACAAGCCAACTCACAAAAACAAAATTCTCACATTGACTCTGTCACTCACACTCACACACTCAACACCACATGCAATCACACACACACAGAAACACAAACACACACGGGAATACGCTCTCTCGCATTCACTGAAACACACATTTATACACCCTCTTACACACCCACACACACAGAAATACAGACTCACAAACATGTGCCCATACAATCACACATATGCACCCCGTCATTCACTCACACATTCATACTCACTCACACTCAAAAACAGACTCACACACACACACACACACACACAGAAATACATACTCACAAATATACGCACATACAGTCACACCTATGTCCCCACTCTTACTCCGACTCACACACTCATACCCCCTTACTCAAAAATAGACTCACACCTCTACACACACAAAAATACACACTCACAAACAGGTACATACAATATCACATATGTACCCCCTTTCAATCACTCAAACATTTATACTCACTCACACTCAAAAAGAGATTCAAACACCTACCCACACACAAATACCCACTCACAAGCATATACACCTACAAACACAAATGCCCACATGCACAGATGACAACACACACTCACGCACACCCATACAAACCCATGAACACAAACACTCACACACCCACCCTCACACCAAACGCATTCACATGCTTTCACACTCACACACACACACCCTTGAATTCATACTCTGACCCATAAGCCAACCCACTAAGACCCATCAGTCACACACACCCACACAAAACTCACACACATTGAAATACGTACTGAAACACAGAAGCCAACTCCCACGAATAAAACTCTCACGCAGACTGTCAGTGACACACACTCACCGACACATGCTATCAAACGTACACACACAAACACACACACTCTCACACATTCCCTCAAACTCAGATACAAACACCCACACTTACACACTCACACACACAGAAGTACACACTCACAAGTAAACACACATACAATCACACATAGGTACCCACTCTCACTCTCACTCACACAGTCATACTCACTTACTTAAAAATAGACTCACACCTATACACACACAAAAAGGCACACTCACAAGCATATACACGTCAAAACACAAACACACATGCCAACACACAGTCACACATTACACACGTATAGAAATACACACTCACATATATACGCTCCTACAATCACACATTATGCACACCTGTCACTCACTCACACATTCGTACTCACTCACACTCAAAAATAGACTCACACACCTACACACACACAGAAATACACACTCACAAATATACACACATACAATCACACAATTTACCCACTCTAACTCTGACTCACACAGTCATACTCACTCACTCAAACATAGACTCACACCTACACACACACAAGAATATACACTCCCAGGCATATACACATGCAAACACAAACACACATGCACCGATGCCAACAGTCACACACACCTTTACACACTTAGAAACACAGAAGTCACACACTCACCTCACAAACCTATGTACATGCCATATCACATATGTACCCCCTTTCAGTCACTCACACATTTATACTCACTCACACTCAAAAATAATCTCAAACACCTACACACACAAATACGCACTCACAAGCCTATACACATACAAACATAAACACACACATACGCAGATGCCAACACACCTGCACACACCCATACACACACTCAAAAGCACACACACATTCACCCTCACACACATATGAACATACACGTACACACAAATGCACGCGTACAAACACAACACACCGACACATAACGCAAAACACAGTATTGTACACATCACACACCAGCACACACAAAAACCCTTGCACAAAATCATTCATATACATACACCCTTGGACACAAGCACTCACACACCTGCATACACACTTACACAGTAAGTCACAAACACTCACACTCATAAATAGGCTCACACACCTACACACACAGAAATACACACTCAACACTATACGCACATACAATCACACATATGTACCTACTCTCGCTCTCACTCACATACTCATACGTACTCAAAAGTGGACTCACACCTATACACACACAAAAATACACACTCACAAGCATATACACATGAAAACACAAACACACATACACAGATGCCAACACACAGTCACACACACCCTTACACACTTATAACCACACAAGTCACACACTCACCCTCACACACACTTCCACACATATGAACATACAAATGCAGACATTCACACTCTCTCACACACACACTCACCCACAAACTCACCCACAATATTGAATCGATACTCAAACCCGAGCCAACACACTGACACACATCACAAACGCACACCCGTTCCCATCTCACACACACACACGTACACACCCATACACACACACACTGACTCATTCACAAACACTCACAGCCATACACACTCAGATATGTACACGGACACACACCCAAACGTCCACAATCACAAACATATATGCACACGCTCATTCATGCACATATTTACAAATTCACGCTCAAATGTAATCAGACACATACAAACACAGAAACACACACAGATATAAACAAACACTAACACACATGTGAACACACAAAGGAGACAACACACACAAACCCTACCCTCACATTCACACACTCACAGAAAAACACAATCACACTTAGAAAACACACGTGCATACGCAGACATGTGAATACACCCAAGCCAACACAGTAACATACAAATGCACTCATTCACTGACTCTCATACTCACCCACATATCTCCCACTGCATGCACTCACACACATACACACACACACGCACACACTCACACCAACGCACACAAGAACCAACCTCACACAATCATTCACACTCCCGCACCCAAGCACCAACGCACACTCAATCCCAAACTCACTGACACACTCACTTGCAAACGCCTGCACATTCTCACACACCTCCCCACACCAAAACACAATGTCACACACTAACTCATTCACACTAACTCTCGCACCCATGAACAAAGAAATTCATGTTCAAATACACATGTACACACAGATGCAGTCACACATTCACTCACATACACCCACCAACACCCAAAAACTCACACTCACCCACACATGACTCCCTTGCAATCACATGCACACCTACAGAGAAAAAAATTCCAGACGCTCGCACACTCACATTTACACTCCCGCACAGTCACTTACACACACATTCAAAACTCACACGCTCATACACCTACACGTTTACACATTTACTCTGTCTCGCACTCACACACAAACACCCTCCAAAGCATTTGAATCCATACTCAGACACACATGCCAACCCACTAAGACACATCACACAAATACACACACTCACCCCTCACATACACATTCAAACACACATAGACACACAAGCCAACTCACAAAAACAAAATTCTCACATTGACTCTGTCACTCACACTCACACACTCAACACCACATGCAATCACACACACACAGAAACACAAACACACACGGGAATACGCTCTCTCGCATTCACTGAAACACACATTTATACACCCTCTTACACACCCACACACACAGAAATACAGACTCACAAACATGTGCCCATACAATCACACATATGCACCCCGTCATTCACTCACACATTCATACTCACTCACACTCAAAAACAGACTCACACACACACACACACACACAGAAATACATACTCACAAATATACGCACATACAGTCACACCTATGTCCCCACTCTTACTCCGACTCACACACTCATACCCCCTTACTCAAAAATAGACTCACACCTCTACACACACAAAAATACACACTCACAAACAGGTACATACAATATCACATATGTACCCCCTTTCAATCACTCAAACATTTATACTCACTCACACTCAAAAAGAGATTCAAACACCTACCCACACACAAATACCCACTCACAAGCATATACACCTACAAACACAAATGCCCACATGCACAGATGACAACACACACTCACGCACACCCATACAAACCCATGAACACAAACACTCACACACCCACCCTCACACCAAACGCATTCACATGCTTTCACACTCACACACACACACCCTTGAATTCATACTCTGACCCATAAGCCAACCCACTAAGACCCATCAGTCACACACACCCACACAAAACTCACACACATTGAAATACGTACTGAAACACAGAAGCCAACTCCCACGAATAAAACTCTCACGCAGACTGTCAGTGACACACACTCACCGACACATGCTATCAAACGTACACACACAAACACACACACTCTCACACATTCCCTCAAACTCAGATACAAACACCCACACTTACACACTCACACACACAGAAGTACACACTCACAAGTAAACACACATACAATCACACATAGGTACCCACTCTCACTCTCACTCACACAGTCATACTCACTTACTTAAAAATAGACTCACACCTATACACACACAAAAAGGCACACTCACAAGCATATACACGTCAAAACACAAACACACATGCCAACACACAGTCACACATTACACACGTATAGAAATACACACTCACATATATACGCTCCTACAATCACACATTATGCACACCTGTCACTCACTCACACATTCGTACTCACTCACACTCAAAAATAGACTCACACACCTACACACACACAGAAATACACACTCACAAATATACACACATACAATCACACAATTTACCCACTCTAACTCTGACTCACACAGTCATACTCACTCACTCAAACATAGACTCACACCTACACACACACAAGAATATACACTCCCAGGCATATACACATGCAAACACAAACACACATGCACCGATGCCAACAGTCACACACACCTTTACACACTTAGAAACACAGAAGTCACACACTCACCTCACAAACCTATGTACATGCCATATCACATATGTACCCCCTTTCAGTCACTCACACATTTATACTCACTCACACTCAAAAATAATCTCAAACACCTACACACACAAATACGCACTCACAAGCCTATACACATACAAACATAAACACACACATACGCAGATGCCAACACACCTGCACACACCCATACACACACTCAAAAGCACACACACATTCACCCTCACACACATATGAACATACACGTACACACAAATGCACGCGTACAAACACAACACACCGACACATAACGCAAAACACAGTATTGTACACATCACACACCAGCACACACAAAAACCCTTGCACAAAATCATTCATATACATACACCCTTGGACACAAGCACTCACACACCTGCATACACACTTACACAGTAAGTCACAAACACTCACACTCATAAATAGGCTCACACACCTACACACACAGAAATACACACTCAACACTATACGCACATACAATCACACATATGTACCTACTCTCGCTCTCACTCACATACTCATACGTACTCAAAAGTGGACTCACACCTATACACACACAAAAATACACACTCACAAGCATATACACATGAAAACACAAACACACATACACAGATGCCAACACACAGTCACACACACCCTTACACACTTATAACCACACAAGTCACACACTCACCCTCACACACACTTCCACACATATGAACATACAAATGCAGACATTCACACTCTCTCACACACACACTCACCCACAAACTCACCCACAATATTGAATCGATACTCAAACCCGAGCCAACACACTGACACACATCACAAACGCACACCCGTTCCCATCTCACACACACACACGTACACACCCATACACACACACACTGACTCATTCACAAACACTCACAGCCATACACACTCAGATATGTACACGGACACACACCCAAACGTCCACAATCACAAACATAGATGCACACGCTCATTCATGCACATATTTACAAATTCACGCTCAAATGTAATCAGACACATACAAACACAGAAACACACACAGATATAAACAAACACTAACACACATGTGAACACACAAAGGAGACAACACACACAAACCCTACCCTCACATTCACACACTCACAGAAAAACACAATCACACTTAGAAAACACACGTGCATACGCAGACATGTGAATACACCCAAGCCAACACAGTAACATACAAATGCACTCATTCACTGACTCTCATACTCACCCACATATCTCCCACTGCATGCACTCACACACATACACACACACACGCACACACTCACACCAACGCACACAAGAACCAACCTCACACAATCATTCACACTCCCGCACCCAAGCACCAACGCACACTCAATCCCAAACTCACTGACACACTCACTTGCAAACGCCTGCACATTCTCACACACCTCCCCACACCAAAACACAATGTCACACACTAACTCATTCACACTAACTCTCGCACCCATGAACAAAGAAATTCATGTTCAAATACACATGTACACACAGATGCAGTCACACATTCACTCACATACACCCACCAACACCCAAAAACTCACACTCACCCACACATGACTCCCTTGCAATCACATGCACACCTACAGAGAAAAAAATTCCAGACGCTCGCACACTCACATTTACACTCCCGCACAGTCACTTACACACACATTCAAAACTCACACGCTCATACACCTACACGTTTACACATTTACTCTGTCTCGCACTCACACACAAACACCCTCCAAAGCATTTGAATCCATACTCAGACACACATGCCAACCCACTAAGACACATCACACAAATACACACACTCACCCCTCACATACACATTCAAACACACATAGACACACAAGCCAACTCACAAAAACAAAATTCTCACATTGACTCTGTCACTCACACTCACACACTCAACACCACATGCAATCACACACACACAGAAACACAAACACACACGGGAATACGCTCTCTCGCATTCACTGAAACACACATTTATACACCCTCTTACACACCCACACACACAGAAATACAGACTCACAAACATGTGCCCATACAATCACACATATGCACCCCGTCATTCACTCACACATTCATACTCACTCACACTCAAAAACAGACTCACACACACACACACACACACAGAAATACATACTCACAAATATACGCACATACAGTCACACCTATGTCCCCACTCTTACTCCGACTCACACACTCATACCCCCTTACTCAAAAATAGACTCACACCTCTACACACACAAAAATACACACTCACAAACAGGTACATACAATATCACATATGTACCCCCTTTCAATCACTCAAACATTTATACTCACTCACACTCAAAAAGAGATTCAAACACCTACCCACACACAAATACCCACTCACAAGCATATACACCTACAAACACAAATGCCCACATGCACAGATGACAACACACACTCACGCACACCCATACAAACCCATGAACACAAACACTCACACACCCACCCTCACACCAAACGCATTCACATGCTTTCACACTCACACACACACACCCTTGAATTCATACTCTGACCCATAAGCCAACCCACTAAGACCCATCAGTCACACACACCCACACAAAACTCACACACATTGAAATACGTACTGAAACACAGAAGCCAACTCCCACGAATAAAACTCTCACGCAGACTGTCAGTGACACACACTCACCGACACATGCTATCAAACGTACACACACAAACACACACACTCTCACACATTCCCTCAAACTCAGATACAAACACCCACACTTACACACTCACACACACAGAAGTACACACTCACAAGTAAACACACATACAATCACACATAGCTACCCACTCTCACTCTCACTCACACAGTCATACTCACTTACTTAAAAATAGACTCACACCTATACACACACAAAAAGGCACACTCACAAGCATATACACGTCAAAACACAAACACACATGCCAACACACAGTCACACATTACACACGTATAGAAATACACACTCACATATATACGCTCCTACAATCACACATTATGCACACCTGTCACTCACTCACACATTCGTACTCACTCACACTCAAAAATAGACTCACACACCTACACACACACAGAAATACACACTCACAAATATACACACATACAATCACACAATTTACCCACTCTAACTCTGACTCACACAGTCATACTCACTCACTCAAACATAGACTCACACCTACACACACACAAGAATATACACTCCCAGGCATATACACATGCAAACACAAACACACATGCACCGATGCCAACAGTCACACACACCTTTACACACTTAGAAACACAGAAGTCACACACTCACCTCACAAACCTATGTACATGCCATATCACATATGTACCCCCTTTCAGTCACTCACACATTTATACTCACTCACACTCAAAAATAATCTCAAACACCTACACACACAAATACGCACTCACAAGCCTATACACATACAAACATAAACACACACATACGCAGATGCCAACACACCTGCACACACCCATACACACACTCAAAAGCACACACACATTCACCCTCACACACATATGAACATACACGTACACACAAATGCACGCGTACAAACACAACACACCGACACATAACGCAAAACACAGTATTGTACACATCACACACCAGCACACACAAAAACCCTTACACAAAATCATTCATATACATACACCCTTGGACACAAGCACTCACACACCTGCATACACACTTACACAGTAAGTCACAAACACTCACACTCATAAATAGGCTCACACACCTACACACACAGAAATACACACTCAACACTATACGCACATACAATCACACATATGTACCTACTCTCGCTCTCACTCACATACTCATACGTACTCAAAAGTGGACTCACACCTATACACACACAAAAATACACACTCACAAGCATATACACATGAAAACACAAACACACATACACAGATGCCAACACACAGTCACACACACCCTTACACACTTATAACCACACAAGTCACACACTCACCCTCACACACACTTCCACACCTATGAACATACAAATGCAGACATTCACACTCTCTCACACACACACTCACCCACAAACTCACCCACAATATTGAATCGATACTCAAACCCGAGCCAACACACTGACACACATCACAAACGCACACCCGTTCCCATCTCACACACACACACGTACACACCCATACACACACACACTGACTCATTCACAAACACTCACAGCCATACACACTCAGATATGTACACGGACACACACCCAAACGTCCACAATCACAAACATATATGCACACGCTCATTCATGCACATATTTACAAATTCACGCTCAAATGTAATCAGACACGTACAAACACAGAAACACACACAGATATAAACAAACACTAACACACATGTGAACACACAAAGGAGACAACACACACAAACCCTACCCTCACATTCACACACTCACAGAAAAACACAATCACACTTAGAAAACACACGTGCATACGCAGACATGTGAATACACCCAAGCCAACACAGTAACATACAAATGCACTCATTCACTGACTCTCATACTCACCCACATATCTCCCACTGCATGCACTCACACACATACACACACACACGCACACACTCACACCAACGCACACAAGAACCAACCTCACACAATCATTCACACTCCCGCACCCAAGCACCAACGCCCACTCAATCCCAAACTCACTGACACACTCACTTGCAAACGCCTGCCCATTCTCACACACCTCCCCACACCAAAACACAATGTCACACACTAACTCATTCACACTAACTCTCGCACCCATGAACAAAGAAATTCATGTTCAAATACACATGTACACACAGATGCAGTCACACATTCACTCACATACACCCACCAACACCCAAAAACTCACACTCACCCACACATGACTCCCTTGCAATCACATGCACACCTATAGAGAAAAAATTCCAGACGCTCGCACACTCACATTTACACTCCCGCACAGTCACTTACACACACATTCAAAACTCACACGCTCATACACCTACACGTTTACACATTTACTCTGTCTCGCACTCACACACAAACACCCTCCAAAGCATTTGAATCCATACTCAGACACACATGCCAACCCACTAAGACACATCACACAAATACACACACTCACCGCTCACATACACTTTCAAACACACACAAACACACAAGCCAACTCACAAAAACAAAATTCTCACATTGACTCTGTCACTCACACTCACACACTCAACACCACATGCAATCACACACACACAGAAACACAAACACACACGGGAATACGCTCTCTCGCATTCACTGAAACACACATTTATGCACCCTCTTACACACCCACACACACAGAAATACGGACTCACAAACATAGGCCCGTACAATCACACCTATGTACCCCGTCATTCACTCACACATCCATACTCACTCACACTCAAAAACAGACTCACACACCCACACCCACACACAGAAATACATACTCACAAATATACGCACATACAGTCACACCTATGTCCCCACTCTTACTCCGACTCACACACTCATACCCACTTACTCAAAAGTAGACTCACACCTATACACACACAAAAATACACACTCACAAACAGGTACATACAACATCACATATGTACCCCCTTTCAGTCACTCAAACATTTATACTCACTCACACTCAAAAATAGATTCAAACACCTACACACACACAAATACCCACTCACAAGCATATACACATACAAACACAAATGCCCACATGCACAGATGACAACACACACTCATGCACACCCATACAAACCCATGAACACCAACACTCACACACCCACCCTCACACCAAACGCATTCACATGCTTTCACACTCACACACACAAACACACACACACCCTTGAATTCATACTCTGACCCATAAGCCAACCCACTAAGACCCATCAGTCACACACACCCACACATAACTCACACACATTGAAATACGTACTGAAACACAGAAGCCAACTCCCACGAATAAAACTCTCACGCAGACTGTTACTGACACACACTCACCGACACATGCTATCAAACGTACACACACAAACACAGACACACTCTCTCACATTCCCTCAAACTCAGATACAAACACCCACACTTACACACTCACACACGCAGAAATATGCACTCACAAGTATACACACATACAATCACACATAGGTACCCACTCTCACTCTCACTCACACAGTCATACGCACTTACTTAAAAATTGACTCACACCTATACACACACAAAAAGGCACACTCACAAGCATATACACGTAAAAACACAAGCACACATGCCAACACACAGTCACACATTACACACGTACAGAAATACACACTCACATATATACGCACATACAATCACACATTATGCACACCTGTCACTCACTCACACCTTCGTACTCACTCGCACTCAAAAGTAGACTCACACACCTACACACACACAGAAATACACACTCACAAATATACACACATACAATCACACAATTTACCCACTCTAACTCTGACTCACACAGTCATACTCACTCAAAGATAGACTCACACCTATACACACACACAAGAATATACACTCCCAGGCATATACACATGAAAACACAAACACACATGCACCGATGCCCACAGTCACACACACCTTTACACACTTAGAAACACAGAAGTCACACACTCACCTCACAAACATATGTACATGCCATATCACATATGTACCCCCTTTCAGTCACTCACACATTTATACTCACTCACACTCAAAAATAATCTCAAACAGCTACACACACAAATACGCACTCAGAAGCCTATGCACATACAAACATAATCACACACATACACAGATGCCAACACACCTGCACACACCCATACACACACTCAAAAGCACACACACATTCACCCTCACACACATATGAACCTACACGTACACACAAATGCACGAGTACAAACACAAACACAACACACAGACACATAACGCAAAACACAGTATTGTACACATCACACACCAGCACACACAAAAACCCTTACACAAAAACATTCATATACATACACCCTTGGACACAAGCACTCACACACCAACATACACACTTACACAGTAAGTCACAAACACTCACACTCAAAAATAGGCTCACACACCTACACACACACAGAAATACACACTCAACACTATACGCACATACAATCACACATATGTACCTACTCTCGCTCTCACTCACATATTCATACGTACTCAAAAATGGACTCGCACCTATACACACACAAAATTACACACTCACAAGCATATACACATGAAAACACAAACACACATACACAGATGCCAACACACAGTCACACACACCCTTACACACTTATAACCACACAAGTCACACACTCACCCTCACACACACTTACACACATATGAACATACACATGCAGACATTCACACTCTCTCACACACACACTCACCCACAAACTCACCCACAATATTGAATCGATACTCAAACCCGAGGCAACACACTGACACACATCACAAACGCACACCCATTCCCATCTCACACACACACACGTACACACCCATACACACACACACTGACTCATTCACAAACACTCACTGCCATACACACTCAGATATGTACACGTACACACACCCAAACGTCCACAATCACAAACATAGATGCACACGCTCATTCATGCACATATTTACAAATTCACACTCAAATGTAATCAGACACGTACAAACACAGAAACACACACAGATATAAACAAACACTAACACACATGTGAACACACACAGGAGACAACACACACACCCCTACCCTCACATTCACACACTCACAGAAAAACACAATCACACTTAAAAAACACACGTGCATACGCAGACATGTGAATACACCCAAGCCAACACAGTAACATACAAATGCACTCATTCACTGACTCTCATACTCACCCACATATCTCCCACTGCATGCACTCACACACATACACACACACACGCACACACTCACACCAACGCACACAAGAACCAACCTCACACAATCATTCACACTCCCGCACCCAAGCACCAACGCCCACTCAATCCCAAACTCACTGACACACTCACTTGCAAACGCCTGCCCATTCTCACACACCTCCCCACACCAAAACACAATGTCACACACTAACTCATTCACACTAACTCTCGCACCCATGAACAAAGAAATTCATGTTCAAATACACATGTACACACAGATGCAGTCACACATTCACTCACATACACCCACCAACACCCCAAAACTCACACTCACACTCACCCACACATGACTCCCTTGCAATCACATGCACACCTACAGAGAAAAAAATTCCAGACGCTCGCACACTCACATTTACACTCCCGCACAGTCACTTACACACACATTCAAAACTCACACGCTCATACACCTACACGTTTACACATTTACTCTGTCTCGCACTCACACACAAACACCCTCCAAAGCATTTGAATCCATACTCAGACACACATGCCAACCCACTAAGACACATCACACAAATACACACACTCACCCCTCACATACACATTCAAACACACATAGACACACAAGCCAACTCACAAAAACAAAATTCTCACATTGACTCTGTCACTCACACTCACACACTCAACACCACATGCAATCACACACACACAGAAACACAAACACACACGGGAATACGCTCTCTCGCATTCACTGAAACACACATTTATACACCCTCTTACACACCCACACACACAGAAATACAGACTCACAAACATGTGCCCATACAATCACACATATGCACCCCGTCATTCACTCACACATTCATACTCACTCACACTCAAAAACAGACTCACACACACACACACACACACACAGAAATACATACTCACAAATATACGCACATACAGTCACACCTATGTCCCCACTCTTACTCCGACTCACACACTCATACCCCCTTACTCAAAAATAGACTCACACCTCTACACACACAAAAATACACACTCACAAACAGGTACATACAATATCACATATGTACCCCCTTTCAATCACTCAAACATTTATACTCACTCACACTCAAAAAGAGATTCAAACACCTACCCACACACAAATACCCACTCACAAGCATATACACCTACAAACACAAATGCCCACATGCACAGATGACAACACACACTCACGCACACCCATACAAACCCATGAACACAAACACTCACACACCCACCCTCACACCAAACGCATTCACATGCTTTCACACTCACACACACACACCCTTGAAT
Source organism: Castor canadensis (assembly GCF_047511655.1). Classification (NCBI taxonomy): domain Eukaryota; kingdom Metazoa; phylum Chordata; class Mammalia; order Rodentia; family Castoridae; genus Castor; species Castor canadensis. The sequence continues at coordinate 84,331,770 of NC_133386.1, read as the reverse complement.
TCATACTCTGACCCATAAGCCAACCCACTAAGACCCATCAGTCACACACACCCACACAAAACTCACACACATTGAAATACGTACTGAAACACAGAAGCCAACTCCCACGAATAAAACTCTCACGCAGACTGTCAGTGACACACACTCACCGACACATGCTATCAAACGTACACACACAAACACACACACTCTCACACATTCCCTCAAACTCAGATACAAACACCCACACTTACACACTCACACACACAGAAGTACACACTCACAAGTAAACACACATACAATCACACATAGGTACCCACTCTCACTCTCACTCACACAGTCACACTCACTTACTTAAAAATAGACTCACACCTATACACACACAAAAAGGCACACTCACAAGCATATACACGTCAAAACACAAACACACATGCCAACACACAGTCACACATTACACACGTATAGAAATACACACTCACATATATACGCTCCTACAATCACACATTATGCACACCTGTCACTCACTCACACATTCGTACTCACTCACACTCAAAAATAGACTCACACACCTACACACACACAGAAATACACACTCACAAATATACACACATACAATCACACAATTTACCCACTCTAACTCTGACTCACACAGTCATACTCACTCACTCAAACATAGACTCACACCTACACACACACAAGAATATACACTCCCAGGCATATACACATGCAAACATAAACACACATGCACCGATGCCAACAGTCACACACACCTTTACACACTTAGAAACACAGAAGTCACACACTCACCTCACAAACCTATGTACATGCCATATCACATATGTACCCCCTTTCAGTCACTCACACATTTATACTCACTCACACTCAAAAATAATCTCAAACACCTACACACACAAATACGCACTCACAAGCCTATACACATACAAACATAAACACACACATACGCAGATGCCAACACACCTGCACACACCCATACACACACTCAAAAGCACACACACATTCACCCTCACACACATATGAACATACACGTACACACAAATGCACGCGTACAAACACAACACACCGACACATAACGCAAAACACAGTATTGTACACATCACACACCAGCACACACAAAAACCCTTACACAAAATCATTCATATACATACACCCTTGGACACAAGCACTCACACACCTGCATACACACTTACACAGTAAGTCACAAACACTCACACTCATAAATAGGCTCACACACCTACACACACAGAAATACACACTCAACACTATACGCACATACAATCACACATATGTACCTACTCTCGCTCTCACTCACATATTCATACGTACTCAAAAATGGACTCGCACCTATACACACACAAAATTACACACTCACAATCATATACACATGAAAACACAAACACACATACACAGATGCCAACACACAGTCACACACACCCTTACACACTTATAACCACACAAGTCACACACTCACCCTCACACACACTTACACACATATGAACATACACATGCAGACATTCACACTCTCTCACACACACACTCACCCACAAACTCACCCACAATATTGAATCGATACTCAAACCCGAGGCAACACACTGACACACATCACAAACGCACACCCATTCCCATCTCACACACACACACGTACACACCCATACACACACACACTGACTCATTCACAAACACTCACTGCCATACACACTCAGATATGTACACGTACACACACCCAAACGTCCACAATCACAAACATAGATGCACACGCTCATTCATGCACATATTTACAAATTCACACTCAAATGTAATCAGACACGTACAAACACAGAAACACACACAGATATAAACAAACACTAACACACATGTGAACACACACAGGAGACAACACACACACCCCTACCCTCACATTCACACACTCACAGAAAAACACAATCACACTTAAAAAACACACGTGCATACGCAGACATGTGAATACACCCAAGCCAACACAGTAACATACAAATGCACTCATTCACTGACTCTCATACTCACCCACATATCTCCCACTGCATGCACTCACACACATACACACACACACGCACACACTCACACCAACGCACACAAGAACCAACCTCACACAATCATTCACACTCCCGCACCCAAGCACCAACGCCCACTCAATCCCAAACTCACTGACACACTCACTTGCAAACGCCTGCCCATTCTCACACACCTCCCCACACCAAAACACAATGTCACACACTAACTCATTCACACTAACTCTCGCACCCATGAACAAAGTAATTCATGTTCAAATACACATGTACACACAGATGCCGTCACACATTCACTCACATACACCCACCAACACCCCAAAACTCACACTCACACTCACCCACACATGACTCCCTTGCAATCACATGCACACCTACAGAGAAAAAAATTCCAGACGCTCGCACACTCACATTTACACTCCCGCACAGTCACTTACACACACATTCAAAACTCACACGCTCATACACCTACACGTTTACACATTTACTCTGTCTCGCACTCACACACAAACACCCTCCAAAGCATTTGAATCCATACTCAGACACACATGCCAACCCACTAAGACACATCACACAAATACCCACACTCACCCCTCACATACACATTCAAACACACATAGACACACAAGCCAACTCACAAAAACAAAATTCTCACATTGACTCTGTCACTCACACTCACACACTCAACACCACATGCAATCACACACACACAGAAACACAAACACACACGGGAATACGCTCTCTCGCATTCACTGAAACACACATTTATACACCCTCTTACACACCCACACACACAGAAATACAGACTCACAAACATGTGCCCATACAATCACACATATGCACCCCGTCATTCACTCACACATTCATACTCACTCACACTCAAAAACAGACTCACACACACACACACACACACAGAAATACATACTCACAAATATACGCACATACAGTCACACCTATGTCCCCACTCTTACTCCGACTCACACACTCATACCCCCTTACTCAAAAATAGACTCACACCTCTACACACACAAAAATACACACTCACAAACAGGTACATACAATATCACATATGTACCCCCTTTCAATCACTCAAACATTTATACTCACTCACACTCAAAAAGAGATTCAAACACCTACCCACACACAAATACCCACTCACAAGCATATACACCTACAAACACAAATGCCCACATGCACAGATGACAACACACACTCACGCACACCCATACAAACCCATGAACACAAACACTCACACACCCACCCTCACACCAAACGCATTCACATGCTTTCACACTCACACACACACACCCTTGAATTCATACTCTGACCCATAAGCCAACCCACTAAGACCCATCAGTCACACACACCCACACAAAACTCACACACATTGAAATACGTACTGAAACACAGAAGCCAACTCCCACGAATAAAACTCTCACGCAGACTGTCAGTGACACACACTCACCGACACATGCTATCAAACGTACACACACAAACACACACACTCTCACACATTCCCTCAAACTCAGATACAAACACCCACACTTACACACTCACACACACAGAAGTACACACTCACAAGTAAACACACATACAATCACACATAGGTACCCACTCTCACTCTCACTCACACAGTCATACTCACTTACTTAAAAATAGACTCACACCTATACACACACAAAAAGGCACACTCACAAGCATATACACGTCAAAACACAAACACACATGCCAACACACAGTCACACATTACACACGTATAGAAATACACACTCACATATATACGCTCCTACAATCACACATTATGCACACCTGTCACTCACTCACACATTCGTACTCACTCACACTCAAAAATAGACTCACACACCTACACACACACAGAAATACACACTCACAAATATACACACATACAATCACACAATTTACCCACTCTAACTCTGACTCACACAGTCATACTCACTCACTCAAACATAGACTCACACCTACACACACACAAGAATATACACTCCCAGGCATATACACATGCAAACACAAACACACATGCACCGATGCCAACAGTCACACACACCTTTACACACTTAGAAACACAGAAGTCACACACTCACCTCACAAACCTATGTACATGCCATATCACATATGTACCCCCTTTCAGTCACTCACACATTTATACTCACTCACACTCAAAAATAATCTCAAACACCTACACACACAAATACGCACTCACAAGCCTATACACATACAAACATAAACACACACATACGCAGATGCCAACACACCTGCACACACCCATACACACACTCAAAAGCACACACACATTCACCCTCACACACATATGAACATACACGTACACACAAATGCACGCGTACAAACACAACACACCGACACATAACGCAAAACACAGTATTGTACACATCACACACCAGCACACACAAAAACCCTTGCACAAAATCATTCATATACATACACCCTTGGACATAAGCACTCACACACCTGCATACACACTTACACAGTAAGTCACAAACACTCACACTCATAAATAGGCTCACACACCTACACACACAGAAATACACACTCAACACTATACGCACATACAATCACACATATGTACCTACTCTCGCTCTCACTCACATACTCATACGTACTCAAAAGTGGACTCACACCTATACACACACAAAAATACACACTCACAAGCATATACACATGAAAACACAAACACACATACACAGATGCCAACACACAGTCACACACACCCTTACACACTTATAACCACACAAGTCACACACTCACCCTCACACACACTTCCACACCTATGAACATACAAATGCAGACATTCACACTCTCTCACACACACACTCACCCACAAACTCACCCACAATATTGAATCGATACTCAAACCCGAGCCAACACACTGACACACATCACAAACGCACACCCGTTCCCATCTCACACACACACACGTACACACCCATACACACACACACTGACTCATTCACAAACACTCACAGCCATACACACTCAGATATGTACACGGACACACACCCAAACGTCCACAATCACAAACATATATGCACACGCTCATTCATGCACATATTTACAAATTCACGCTCAAATGTAATCAGACACATACAAACACAGAAACACACACAGATATAAACAAACACTAACACACATGTGAACACACAAAGGAGACAACACACACAAACCCTACCCTCACATTCACACACTCACAGAAAAACACAATCACACTTAGAAAACACACGTGCATACGCAGACATGTGAATACACCCAAGCCAACACAGTAACATACAAATGCACTCATTCACTGACTCTCATACTCACCCACATATCTCCCACTGCATGCACTCACACACATACACACACACACGCACACACTCACACCAACGCACACAAGAACCAACCTCACACAATCATTCACACTCCCGCACCCAAGCACCAACGCCCACTCAATCCCAAACTCACTGACACACTCACTTGCAAACGCCTGCCCATTCTCACACACCTCCCCACACCAAAACACAATGTCACACACTAACTCATTCACACTAACTCTCGCACCCATGAACAAAGAAATTCATGTTCAAATACACATGTACACACAGATGCAGTCACACATTCACTCACATACACCCACCAACACCCAAAAACTCACACTCACCCACACATGACTCCCTTGCAATCACATGCACACCTATAGAGAAAAAATTCCAGACGCTCGCACACTCACATTTACACTCCCGCACAGTCACTTACACACACATTCAAAACTCACACGCTCATACACCTACACGTTTACACATTTACTCTGTCTCGCACTCACACACAAACACCCTCCAAAGCATTTGAATCCATACTCAGACACACATGCCAACCCACTAAGACACATCACACAAATACACACACTCACCGCTCACATACACTTTCAAACACACACAAACACACAAGCCAACTCACAAAAACAAAATTCTCACATTGACTCTGTCACTCACACTCACACACTCAACACCACATGCAATCACACACACACAGAAACACAAACACACACGGGAATACGCTCTCTCGCATTCACTGAAACACACATTTATGCACCCTCTTACACACCCACACACACAGAAATACGGACTCACAAACATAGGCCCGTACAATCACACCTATGTACCCCGTCATTCACTCACACATCCATACTCACTCACACTCAAAAACAGACTCACACACCCACACCCACACACAGAAATACATACTCACAAATATACGCACATACAGTCACACCTATGTCCCCACTCTTACTCCGACTCACACACTCATACCCACTTACTCAAAAGTAGACTCACACCTATACACACACAAAAATACACACTCACAAACAGGTACATACAACATCACATATGTACCCCCTTTCAGTCACTCAAACATTTATACTCACTCACACTCAAAAATAGATTCAAACACCTACACACACACAAATACCCACTCACAAGCATATACACATACAAACACAAATGCCCACATGCACAGATGACAACACACACTCATGCACACCCATACAAACCCATGAACACCAACACTCACACACCCACCCTCACACCAAACGCATTCACATGCTTTCACACTCACACACACAAACACACACACACCCTTGAATTCATACTCTGACCCATAAGCCAACCCACTAAGACCCATCAGTCACACACACCCACACATAACTCACACACATTGAAATACGTACTGAAACACAGAAGCCAACTCCCACGAATAAAACTCTCACGCAGACTGTCACTGACACACACTCACCGACACATGCTATCAAACGTACACACACAAACACAGACACACTCTCTCACATTCCCTCAAACTCAGATACAAACACCCACACTTACACACTCACACACGCAGAAATATGCACTCACAAGTATACACACATACAATCACACATAGGTACCCACTCTCACTCTCACTCACACAGTCATACGCACTTACTTAAAAATTGACTCACACCTATACACACACAAAAAGGCACACTCACAAGCATATACACGTAAAAACACAAGCACACATGCCAACACACAGTCACACATTACACACGTACAGAAATACACACTCACATATATACGCACATACAATCACACATTATGCACACCTGTCACTCACTCACACCTTCGTACTCACTCGCACTCAAAAGTAGACTCACACACCTACACACACACAGAAATACACACTCACAAATATACACACATACAATCACACAATTTACCCACTCTAACTCTGACTCACACAGTCATACTCACTCAAAGATAGACTCACACCTATACACACACACAAGAATATACACTCCCAGGCATATACACATGAAAACACAAACACACATGCACCGATGCCCACAGTCACACACACCTTTACACACTTAGAAACACAGAAGTCACACACTCACCTCACAAACATATGTACATGCCATATCACATATGTACCCCCTTTCAGTCACTCACACATTTATACTCACTCACACTCAAAAATAATCTCAAACAGCTACACACACAAATACGCACTCAGAAGCCTATGCACATACAAACGTAATCACACACATACACAGATGCCAACACACCTGCACACACCCATACACACACTCAAAAGCACACACACATTCACCCTCACACACATATGAACCTACACGTACACACAAATGCACGAGTACAAACACAAACACAACACACAGACACATAACGCAAAACACAGTATTGTACACATCACACACCAGCACACACAAAAACCCTTACACAAAAACATTCATATACATACACCCTTGGACACAAGCACTCACACACCAACATACACACTTACACAGTAAGTCACAAACACTCACACTCAAAAATAGGCTCACACACCTACACACACACAGAAATACACACTCAACACTATACGCACATACAATCACACATATGTACCTACTCTCGCTCTCACTCACATATTCATACGTACTCAAAAATGGACTCGCACCTATACACACACAAAATTACACACTCACAAGCATATACACATGAAAACACAAACACACATACACAGATGCCAACACACAGTCACACACACCCTTACACACTTATAACCACACAAGTCACACACTCACCCTCACACACACTTACACACATATGAACATACACATGCAGACATTCACACTCTCTCACACACACACTCACCCACAAACTCACCCACAATATTGAATCGATACTCAAACCCGAGGCAACACACTGACACACATCACAAACGCACACCCATTCCCATCTCACACACACACACGTACACACCCATACACACACACACTGACTCATTCACAAACACTCACTGCCATACACACTCAGATATGTACACGTACACACACCCAAACGTCCACAATCACAAACATAGATGCACACGCTCATTCATGCACATATTTACAAATTCACACTCAAATGTAATCAGACACGTACAAACACAGAAACACACACAGATATAAACAAACACTAACACACATGTGAACACACACAGGAGACAACACACACACCCCTACCCTCACATTCACACACTCACAGAAAAACACAATCACACTTAAAAAACACACGTGCATACGCAGACATGTGAATACACCCAAGCCAACACAGTAACATACAAATGCACTCATTCACTGACTCTCATACTCACCCACATATCTCCCACTGCATGCACTCACACACATACACACACACACGCACACACTCACACCAACGCACACAAGAACCAACCTCACACAATCATTCACACTCCCGCACCCAAGCACCAACGCCCACTCAATCCCAAACTCACTGACACACTCACTTGCAAACGCCTGCCCATTCTCACACACCTCCCCACACCAAAACACAATGTCACACACTAACTCATTCACACTAACTCTCGCACCCATGAACAAAGAAATTCATGTTCAAATACACATGTACACACAGATGCAGTCACACATTCACTCACATACACCCACCAACACCCCAAAACTCACACTCACACTCACCCCCACATGACTCCCTTGCAATCACATGCACACCTACAGAGAAAAAAATTCCAGACGCTCGCACACTCACATTTACACTCCCGCACAGTCACTTACACACACATTCAAAACTCACACGCTCATACACCTACACGTTTACACATTTACTCTGTCTCGCACTCACACACAAACACCCTCCAAAGCATTTGAATCCATACTCAGACACACATGCCAACCCACTAAGACACATCACACAAATACACACACTCACCCCTCACATACACATTCAAACACACATAGACACACAAGCCAACTCACAAAAACAAAATTCTCACATTGACTCTGTCACTCACACTCACACACTCAACACCACATGCAATCACACACACACAGAAACACAAACACACACGGGAATACGCTCTCTCGCATTCACTGAAACACACATTTATACACCCTCTTACACACCCACACACACAGAAATACAGACTCACAAACATGTGCCCATACAATCACACATATGCACCCCGTCATTCACTCACACATTCATACTCACTCACACTCAAAAACAGACTCACACACACACACACACACACACAGAAATACATACTCACAAATATACGCACATACAGTCACACCTATGTCCCCACTCTTACTCCGACTCACACACTCATACCCCCTTACTCAAAAATAGACTCACACCTCTACACACACAAAAATACACACTCACAAACAGGTACATACAATATCACATATGTACCCCCTTTCAATCACTCAAACATTTATACTCACTCACACTCAAAAAGAGATTCAAACACCTACCCACACACAAATACCCACTCACAAGCATATACACCTACAAACACAAATGCCCACATGCACAGATGACAACACACACTCACGCACACCCATACAAACCCATGAACACAAACACTCACACACCCACCCTCACACCAAACGCATTCACATGCTTTCACACTCACACACACACACCCTTGAATTCATACTCTGACCCATAAGCCAACCCACTAAGACCCATCAGTCACACACACCCACACAAAACTCACACACATTGAAATACGTACTGAAACACAGAAGCCAACTCCCACGAATAAAACTCTCACGCAGACTGTCAGTGACACACACTCACCGACACATGCTATCAAACGTACACACACAAACACACACACTCTCACACATTCCCTCAAACTCAGATACAAACACCCACACTTACACACTCACACACACAGAAGTACACACTCACAAGTAAACACACATACAATCACACATAGGTACCCACTCTCACTCTCACTCACACAGTCATACTCACTTACTTAAAAATAGACTCACACCTATACACACACAAAAAGGCACACTCACAAGCATATACACGTCAAAACACAAACACACATGCCAACACACAGTCACACATTACACACGTATAGAAATACACACTCACATATATACGCTCCTACAATCACACATTATGCACACCTGTCACTCACTCACACATTCGTACTCACTCACACTCAAAAATAGACTCACACACCTACACACACACAGAAATACACACTCACAAATATACACACATACAATCACACAATTTACCCACTCTAACTCTGACTCACACAGTCATACTCACTCACTCAAACATAGACTCACACCTACACACACACAAGAATATACACTCCCAGGCATATACACATGCAAACACAAACACACATGCACCGATGCCAACAGTCACACACACCTTTACACACTTAGAAACACAGAAGTCACACACTCACCTCACAAACCTATGTACATGCCATATCACATATGTACCCCCTTTCAGTCACTCACACATTTATACTCACTCACACTCAAAAATAATCTCAAACACCTACACACACAAATACGCACTCACAAGCCTATACACATACAAACATAAACACACACATACGCAGATGCCAACACACCTGCACACACCCATACACACACTCAAAAGCACACACACATTCACCCTCACACACATATGAACATACACGTACACACAAATGCACGCGTACAAACACAACACACCGACACATAACGCAAAACACAGTATTGTACACATCACACACCAGCACACACAAAAACCCTTACACAAAATCATTCATATACATACACCCTTGGACACAAGCACTCACACACCTGCATACACACTTACACAGTAAGTCACAAACACTCACACTCATAAATAGGCTCACACACCTACACACACAGAAATACACACTCAACACTATACGCACATACAATCACACATATGTACCTACTCTCGCTCTCACTCACATATTCATACGTACTCAAAAATGGACTCGCACCTATACACACACAAAATTACACACTCACAATCATATACACATGAAAACACAAACACACATACACAGATGCCAACACACAGTCACACACACCCTTACACACTTATAACCACACAAGTCACACACTCACCCTCACACACACTTACACACATATGAACATACACATGCAGACATTCACACTCTCTCACACACACACTCACCCACAAACTCACCCACAATATTGAATCGATACTCAAACCCGAGGCAACACACTGACACACATCACAAACGCACACCCATTCCCATCTCACACACACACACGTACACACCCATACACACACACACTGACTCATTCACAAACACTCACTGCCATACACACTCAGATATGTACACGTACACACACCCAAACGTCCACAATCACAAACATAGATGCACACGCTCATTCATGCACATATTTACAAATTCACAATCAAATGTAATCAGACACGTACAAACACAGAAACACACACAGATATAAACAAACACTAACACACATGTGAACACACACAGGAGACAACACACACACCCCTACCCTCACATTCACACACTCACAGAAAAACACAATCACACTTAAAAAACACACGTGCATACGCAGACATGTGAATACACCCAAGCCAACACAGTAACATACAAATGCACTCATTCACTGACTCTCATACTCACCCACATATCTCCCACTGCATGCACTCACACACATACACACACACACGCACACACTCACACCAACGCACACAAGAACCAACCTCACACAATCATTCACACTCCCGCACCCAAGCACCAACGCCCACTCAATCCCAAACTCACTGACACACTCACTTGCAAACGCCTGCCCATTCTCACACACCTCCCCACACCAAAACACAATGTCACACACTAACTCATTCACACTAACTCTCGCACCCATGAACAAAGTAATTCATGTTCAAATACACATGTACACACAGATGCCGTCACACATTCACTCACATACACCCACCAACACCCCAAAACTCACACTCACACTCACCCACACATGACTCCCTTGCAATCACATGCACACCTACAGAGAAAAAAATTCCAGACGCTCGCACACTCACATTTACACTCCCGCACAGTCACTTACACACACATTCAAAACTCACACGCTCATACACCTACACGTTTACACATTTACTCTGTCTCGCACTCACACACAAACACCCTCCAAAGCATTTGAATCCATACTCAGACACACATGCCAACCCACTAAGACACATCACACAAATACACACACTCACCCCTCACATACACATTCAAACACACATAGACACACAAGCCAACTCACAAAAACAAAATTCTCACATTGACTCTGTCACTCACACTCACACACTCAACACCACATGCAATCACACACACACAGAAACACAAACACACACGGGAATACGCTCTCTCGCATTCACTGAAACACACATTTATACACCCTCTTACACACCCACACACACAGAAATACAGACTCACAAACATGTGCCCATACAATCACACATATGCACCCCGTCATTCACTCACACATTCATACTCACTCACACTCAAAAACAGACTCACACACACACACACACACACAGAAATACATACTCACAAATATACGCACATACAGTCACACCTATGTCCCCACTCTTACTCCGACTCACACACTCATACCCCCTTACTCAAAAATAGACTCACACCTCTACACACACAAAAATACACACTCACAAACAGGTACATACAATATCACATATGTACCCCCTTTCAATCACTCAAACATTTATACTCACTCACACTCAAAAAGAGATTCAAACACCTACCCACACACAAATACCCACTCACAAGCATATACACCTACAAACACAAATGCCCACATGCACAGATGACAACACACACTCACGCACACCCATACAAACCCATGAACACAAACACTCACACACCCACCCTCACACCAAACGCATTCACATGCTTTCACACTCACACACACACACCCTTGAATTCATACTCTGACCCATAAGCCAACCCACTAAGACCCATCAGTCACACACACCCACACAAAACTCACACACATTGAAATACGTACTGAAACACAGAAGCCAACTCCCACGAATAAAACTCTCACGCAGACTGTCAGTGACACACACTCACCGACACATGCTATCAAACGTACACACACAAACACACACACTCTCACACATTCCCTCAAACTCAGATACAAACACCCACACTTACACACTCACACACACAGAAGTACACACTCACAAGTAAACACACATACAATCACACATAGGTACCCACTCTCACTCTCACTCACACAGTCATACTCACTTACTTAAAAATAGACTCACACCTATACACACACAAAAAGGCACACTCACAAGCATATACACGTCAAAACACAAACACACATGCCAACACACAGTCACACATTACACACGTATAGAAATACACACTCACATATATACGCTCCTACAATCACACATTATGCACACCTGTCACTCACTCACACATTCGTACTCACTCACACTCAAAAATAGACTCACACACCTACACACACACAGAAATACACACTCACAAATATACACACATACAATCACACAATTTACCCACTCTAACTCTGACTCACACAGTCATACTCACTCACTCAAACATAGACTCACACCTACACACACACAAGAATATACACTCCCAGGCATATACACATGCAAACACAAACACACATGCACCGATGCCAACAGTCACACACACCTTTACACACTTAGAAACACAGAAGTCACACACTCACCTCACAAACCTATGTACATGCCATATCACATATGTACCCCCTTTCAGTCACTCACACATTTATACTCACTCACACTCAAAAATAATCTCAAACACCTACACACACAAATACGCACTCACAAGCCTATACACATACAAACATAAACACACACATACGCAGATGCCAACACACCTGCACACACCCATACACACACTCAAAAGCACACACACATTCACCCTCACACACATATGAACATACACGTACACACAAATGCACGCGTACAAACACAACACACCGACACATAACGCAAAACACAGTATTGTACACATCACACACCAGCACACACAAAAACCCTTACACAAAATCATTCATATACATACACCCTTGGACACAAGCACTCACACACCTGCATACACACTTACACAGTAAGTCACAAACACTCACACTCATAAATAGGCTCACACACCTACACACACAGAAATACACACTCAACACTATACGCACATACAATCACACATATGTACCTACTCTCGCTCTCACTCACATACTCATACGTACTCAAAAGTGGACTCACACCTATACACACACAAAAATACACACTCACAAGCATATACACATGAAAACACAAACACACATACACAGATGCCAACACACAGTCACACACACCCTTACACACTTATAACCACACAAGTCACACACTCACCCTCACACACACTTCCACACCTATGAACATACAAATGCAGACATTCACACTCTCTCACACACACACTCACCCACAAACTCACCCACAATATTGAATCGATACTCAAACCCGAGCCAACACACTGACACACATCACAAACGCACACCCGTTCCCATCTCACACACACACACGTACACACCCATACACACACACACTGACTCATTCACAAACACTCACAGCCATACACACTCAGATATGTACACGGACACACACCCAAACGTCCACAATCACAAACATATATGCACACGCTCATTCATGCACATATTTACAAATTCACGCTCAAATGTAATCAGACACATACAAACACAGAAACACACACAGATATAAACAAACACTAACACACATGTGAACACACAAAGGAGACAACACACACAAACCCTACCCTCACATTCACACACTCACAGAAAAACACAATCACACTTAGAAAACACACGTGCATACGCAGACATGTGAATACACCCAAGCCAACACAGTAACATACAAATGCACTCATTCACTGACTCTCATACTCACCCACATATCTCCCACTGCATGCACTCACACTCATACACACACACACGCACACACTCACACCAACGCACACAAGAACCAACCTCACACAATCATTCACACTCCCGCACCCAAGCACCAACGCCCACTCAATCCCAAACTCACTGACACACTCACTTGCAAACGCCTGCACATTCTCACACACCTCCCCACACCAAAACACAATGTCACACACTAACTCATTCACACTAACTCTCGCACCCATGAACAAAGAAATTCATGTTCAAATACACATGTACACACAGATGCAGTCACACATTCACTCACATACACCCACCAACACCCAAAAACTCACACTCACCCACACATGACTCCCTTGCAATCACATGCACACCTATAGAGAAAAAATTCCAGACGCTCGCACACTCACATTTACACTCCCGCACAGTCACTTACACACACATTCAAAACTCACACGCTCATACACCTACACGTTTACACATTTACTCTGTCTCGCACTCACACACAAACACCCTCCAAAGCATTTGAATCCATACTCAGACACACATGCCAACCCACTAAGACACATCACACAAATACACACACTCACCGCTCACATACACTTTCAAACACACACAAACACACAAGCCAACTCACAAAAACAAAATTCTCACATTGACTCTGTCACTCACACTCACACACTCAACACCACATGCAATCACACACACACAGAAACACAAACACACACGGGAATACGCTCTCTCGCATTCACTGAAACACACATTTATGCACCCTCTTACACACCCACACACACAGAAATACGGACTCACAAACATAGGCCCGTACAATCACACCTATGTACCCCGTCATTCACTCACACATCCATACTCACTCACACTCAAAAACAGACTCACACACCCACACCCACACACAGAAATACATACTCACAAATATACGCACATACAGTCACACCTATGTCCCCACTCTTACTCCGACTCACACACTCATACCCACTTACTCAAAAGTAGACTCACACCTATACACACACAAAAATACACACTCACAAACAGGTACATACAACATCACATATGTACCCCCTTTCAGTCACTCAAACATTTATACTCACTCACACTCAAAAATAGATTCAAACACCTACACACACACAAATACCCACTCACAAGCATATACACATACAAACACAAATGCCCACATGCACAGATGACAACACACACTCATGCACACCCATACAAACCCATGAACACCAACACTCACACACCCACCCTCACACCAAACGCATTCACATGCTTTCACACTCACACACACAAACACACACACACCCTTGAATTCATACTCTGACCCATAAGCCAACCCACTAAGACCCATCAGTCACACACACCCACACATAACTCACACACATTGAAATACGTACTGAAACACAGAAGCCAACTCCCACGAATAAAACTCTCACGCAGACTGTCACTGACACACACTCACCGACACATGCTATCAAACGTACACACACAAACACAGACACACTCTCTCACATTCCCTCAAACTCAGATACAAACACCCACACTTACACACTCACACACGCAGAAATACGCACTCACAAGTAAACACACATACAATCACACATAGGTACCCACTCTCACTCTCACTCACACAGTCATACGCACTTACTTAAAAATTGACTCACACCTATACACACACAAAAAGGCACACTCACAAGCATATACACGTAAAAACACAAGCACACATGCCAACACACAGTCACACATTACACACGTACAGAAATACACACTCACATATATACGCACATACAATCACACATTATGCACACCTGTCACTCACTCACACCTTCGTACTCACTCGCACTCAAAAGTAGACTCACACACCTACACACACACAGAAATACACACTCACAAATATACACACATACAATCACACAATTTACCCACTCTAACTCTGACTCACACAGTCATACTCACTCAAAGATAGACTCACACCTATACACACACAAGAATATACACTCCCAGGCATATACACATGAAAATACAAACACACATGCACCGATGCCCACAGTCACACACACCTTTACACACTTATAAACACAGAAGTCACACACTCACCTCACAAACATATGTACATGCCATATCACATATGTACCCCCTTTCAGTCACTCACACATTTATACTCACTCACACTCAAAAATAATCTCAAACACCTACACACACAAATACGCACTCACAAGCCTATGCACAACATACAAACGTAAACACACACATACACAGATGCCAACACACCTGCACACACCCATACACACACTCAAAAGCACACACACATTCACCCTCACACACATATGAACCTACACGTACACACAAATGCACGAGTACAAACACAAACACAACACACAGACACATAACGCAAAACACAATATTGTACACATCACACACCAGCACACACAAAAACCCTTACACAAAAACATTCATATACATACACCCTTGGACACAAGCACTCACACACCAACATACACACTTACACAGTAAGTCACAAACACTCACACTCAAAAATAGGCTCACACACCTACACACACACAGAAATACACACTCAACACTATACGCACATACAATCACACATATGTACCTACTCTCGCTCTCACTCACATATTCATACGTACTCAAAAATGGACTCGCACCTATACACACACAAAATTACACACTCACAAGCATATACACATGAAAACACAAACACACATACACAGATGCCAACACACAGTCACACACACCCTTACACACTTATAACCACACAAGTCACACACTCACCCTCACACACACTTACACACATATGAACATACACATGCAGACATTCACACTCTCTCACACACACACTCACCCACAAACTCACCCACAATATTGAATCGATACTCAAACCCGAGCCAACACACTGACACACATCACAAACGCACACCCGTTCCCATCTCACACACACACACGTACACACCCATACACACACACACTGACTCATTCACAAACACTCACAGCCATACACACTCAGATATGTACACGTACACACACCCAAACGTCCACAATCACAAACATAGATGCACACGCTCATTCAGGCACATATTTACAAATTCACACTCAAATGTAATCAGACACGTACAAACACAGAAACACACACAGATATAAACAAACACTAACACACATGCGAACACACACAGGAGACAACACACACACCCCTACCCTCACATTCACACACTCACAGAAAAACACAATCACACTTAAAAAACACACGTGCATACGGAGACATGTGAATACACCCAAGCCAACACAGTAACATACAAATGCACTCATTCACTGACTCTCATACTCACCCACATATCTCCCACTGCATGCACTCACACACATACACACACACGCACACACTCACACCAATGCACACAATAACCAACCTCACACAATCATTCACACTCCCGCACCCAAGTACCAATGCACACTCAATCCCAAACTCACTGACACACTCACTTGCAAACGCCTGCACATTCTCACACACCTCCCCACACCAAAACACAATGTCACACACTAACTCATTCACACTAACTCTCGCACCCATGAACAAAGAAATTCATGTTCAAATACACATGTACACACAGATGCAGTCACACATTCACTCACATACACCCACCAACACCCCAAAACTCACACTCACCCACACAAGACTCCCTTGCAATCACATGCACACCTACAGAGAAAAAATTCCAGACGCTCGCACACTCACATTTACACTCCCGCACAGTCACTTACACACACATTCAAAACTCACACGCTCATACACCTACACGTTTACACATTTACTCTGTCTCGCACTCACACACAAACACCCTCCAAAGCATTTGAATCCATACTCAGACACACATGCCAACCCACTAAGACACATCACACAAATACACACACTCACCGCTCACATACACTTTCAAACACACACAAACACACAAGCCAACTCACAAAAACAAAATTCTCACATTGACTCTGTCACTCACACTCACACACTCAACACCACATGCAATCACACACACACAGAAACACAAACACACACGGGAATACGCTCCCTCGCATTCACTGAAACACACATTTATGCACCCTCTTACACACCCACACACACAGAAATACGGACTCACAAACCAGGCCCGTACAATCACACCTATGTACCCCGTCATTCACTCACACATCCATACTCACTCACACTCAAAAACAGACTCACACACCCACACCCACACACAGAAATACATACTCACAAATATACGCACATACAGTCACACCTATGTCCCCACTCTTACTCCGACTCACACACTCATACCCACTTACTCAAAAGTAGACTCACACCTATACACACACAAAAATACACACTCACAAACAGGTACATACAACATCACATATGTACCCCCTTTCAGTCACTCAAACATTTATACTCACTCACACTCAAAAATAGATTCAAACACCTACACACACACAAATACCCACTCACAAGCATATACACATACAAACACAAATGCCCACATGCACAGATGACAACACACACTCATGCACACCCATACAAACCCATGAACACCAACACTCACACACCCACCCTCACACCAAACGCATTCACATGCTTTCACACTCACACACACAAACACACACACACTCTTGAATTCATACTCTGACCCATAAGCCAACCCACTAAGACCCATCAGTCACACACACCCACACATAACTCACACACATTGAAATACGTACTGAAACACAGAAGCCAACTCCCACGAATAAAACTCTCACGCAGACTGTCACTGACACACACTCACCGACACATGCTATCAAACGTACACACACAAACACAGACACACTCTCTCACATTCCCTCAAACTCAGATACAAACACCCACACTTACACACTCACACACGCAGAAATACGCACTCACAAGTAAACACACATACAATCACACATAGGTACCCACTCTCACTCTCACTCACACAGTCATACGCACTTACTTAAAAATTGACTCACACCTATACACACACAAAAAGGCACACTCACAAGCATATACACGTAAAAACACAAGCACACATGCCAACACACAGTCACACATTACACACGTACAGAAATACACACTCACATATATACGCACATACAATCACACATTATGCACACCTGTCACTCACTCACACCTTCGTACTCACTCGCACTCAAAAGTAGACTCACACACCTACACACACACAGAAATACACACTCACAAATATACACACATACAATCACACAATTTACCCACTCTAACTCTGACTCACACAGTCATACTCACTCAAAGATAGACTCACACCTATACACACACACAAGAATATACACTCCCAGGCATATACACATGAAAACACAAACACACATGCACCGATGCCCACAGTCACACACACCTTTACACACTTATAAACACAGAAGTCACACACTCACCTCACAAACATATGTACATGCCATATCACATATGTACCCCCTTTCAGTCACTCACACATTTATACTCACTCACACTCAAAATTAATCTCAAACACCTACACACACAAATACGCACTCACAAGCCTATGCACAACATACAAACGTAAACACACACATACACAGATGCCAACACACCTGCACACACCCATACACACACTCAAAAGCACACACACATTCACCCTCACACACATATGAACCTACACGTACACACAAATGCACGAGTACAAACACAAACACAACACACAGACACATAACGCAAAACACAATATTGTACACATCACACACCAGCACACACAAAAACCCTTACACAAAAACATTCATATACATACACCCTTGGACACAAGCACTCACACACCAACATACACACTTACACAGTAAGTCACAAACACTCACACTCAAAAATAGGCTCACACACCTACACACACACAGAAATACACACTCAACACTATACGCACATACAATCACACATATGTACCTACTCTCGCTCTCACTCACATATTCATACGTACTCAAAAATGGACTCGCACCTATACACACACAAAATTACACACTCACAAGCATATACACATGAAAACACAAACACACATACACAGATGCCAACACACAGTCACACACACCCTTACACACTTATAACCACACAAGTCACACACTCACCCTCACACACACTTACACACATATGAACATACACATGCAGACATTCACACTCTCTCACACACACACTCACCCACAAACTCACCCACAATATTGAATCGATACTCAAACCCGAGCCAACACACTGACACACATCACAAACGCACACCCGTTCCCATCTCACACACACACACGTACACACCCATACACACACACACTGACTCATTCACAAACACTCACAGCCATACACACTCAGATATGTACACGTACACACACCCAAACGTCCACAATCACAAACATAGATGCACACGCTCATTCAGGCACATATTTACAAATTCACACTCAAATGTAATCAGACACGTACAAACACAGAAACACACACAGATATAAACAAACACTAACACACATGCGAACACACACAGGAGACAACACACACACCCCTACCCTCACATTCACACACTCACAGAAAAACACAATCACACTTAAAAAACACACGTGCATACGGAGACATGTGAATACACCCAAGCCAACACAGTAACATACAAATGCACTCATTCACTGACTCTCATACTCACCCACATATCTCCCACTGCATGCACTCACACACACACACACACACGCACACACTCACACCAACGCACACAATAACCAACCTCACACAATCATTCACACTCCCGCACCCAAGTACCAATGCACACTCAATCCCAAACTCACTGACACGCTCACTTGCAAACGCCTGCACATTCTCACACACCTCCCCACACCAAAACACAATGTCACACACTAACTCATTCACACTAACTCTCGCACCCATGAACAAAGAAATTCATGTTCAAATACACATGTACACACAGATGCAGTCACACATTCACTCACATACACCCACCAACACCCCAAAACTCACACTCACCCACACAAGA
This sequence comes from Castor canadensis, assembly GCF_047511655.1. Lineage (NCBI taxonomy): Eukaryota > Metazoa > Chordata > Mammalia > Rodentia > Castoridae > Castor > Castor canadensis. The sequence continues at coordinate 84,309,346 of NC_133386.1, read as the reverse complement.
CTCCCTTGCAATCACATGCACACCTACAGAGAAAAAATTCCAGACGCTCGCACACTCACATTTACACTCCCGCACAGTCACTTACACACACATTCAAAACTCACACGCTCATACACCTACACGTTTACACATTTACTCTGTCTCGCACTCACACACAAACACCCTCCAAAGCATTTGAATCCATACTCAGACACACATGCCAACCCACTAAGACACATCACACAAATACACACACTCACCGCTCACATACACTTTCAAACACACACAAACACACAAGCCAACTCACAAAAACAAAATTCTCACATTGACTCTGTCACTCACACTCACACACTCAACACCACATGCAATCACACACACACAGAAACACAAACACACACGGGAATACGCTCTCGCATTCACTGAAACACACATTTATGCACCCTCTTACACACCCACACACACAGAAATACGGACTCACAAACATAGGCCCGTACAATCACACCTATGTACCCCGTCATTCACTCACACATCCATACTCACTCACACTCAAAAACAGACTCACACACCCACACCCACACACAGAAATACATACTCACAAATATACGCACATACAGTCACACCTATGTCCCCACTCTTACTCCGACTCACACACTCATACCCACTTACTCAAAAGTAGACTCACATCTATACACACACAAAAATACACACTCACAAACAGGTACATACAACATCACATATGTACCCCCTTTCAGTCACTCAAACATTTATACTCACTCACACTCAAAAATAGATTCAAACACCTACACACACACAAATACCCACTCACAAGCATATACACATACAAACACAAATGCCCACATGCACAGATGACAACACACACTCATGCACACCCATACAAACCCATGAACACCAACACTCACACACCCACCCTCACACCAAACGCATTCACATGCTTTCACACTCACACACACAAACACACACACACCCTTGAATTCATACTCTGACCCATAAGCCAACCCACTAAGACCCATCAGTCACACACACCCACACATAACTCACACACATTGAAATACGTACTGAAACACAGAAGCCAACTCCCACGAATAAAACTCTCACGCAGACTGTCACTGACACACACTCACCGACACATGCTATCAAACGTACACACACAAACACAGACACACTCTCTCACATTCCCTCAAACTCAGATACAAACACCCACACTTACACACTCACACACGCAGAAATACGCACTCACAAGTAAACACACATACAATCACACATAGGTACCCACTCTCACTCTCACTCACACAGTCATACGCACTTACTTAAAAATTGACTCACACCTATACACACACAAAAAGGCACACTCACAAGCATATACACGTAAAAACACAAGCACACATGCCAACACACAGTCACACATTACACACGTACAGAAATACACACTCACATATATACGCACATACAATCACACATTATGCACACCTGTCACTCACTCACACCTTCGTACTCACTCGCACTCAAAAGTAGACTCACACACCTACACACACACAGAAATACACACTCACAAATATACACACATACAATCACACAATTTACCCACTCTAACTCTGACTCACACAGTCATACTCACTCAAAGATAGACTCACACCTATACACACACACAAGAATATACACTCCCAGGCATATACACATGAAAACACAAACACACATGCACCGATGCCCACAGTCACACACACCTTTACACACTTAGAAACACAGAAGTCACACACTCACCTCACAAACATATGTACATGCCATATCACATATGTACCCCCTTTCAGTCACTCACACATTTATACTCACTCACACTCAAAAATAATCTCAAACACCTACACACACAAATACGCACTCACAAGCCTATGCACAACATACAAACGTAAACACACACATACACAGATGCCAACACACCTGCACACACCCATACACACACTCAAAAGCACACACACATTCACCCTCACACACATATGAACCTACACGTACACACAAATGCACGAGTACAAACACAAACACAACACACAGACACATAACGCAAAACACAATATTGTACACATCACACACCAGCACACACAAAAACCCTTACACAAAAACATTCATATACATACACCCTTGGACACAAGCACTCACACACCAACATACACACTTACACAGTAAGTCACAAACACTCACACTCAAAAATAGGCTCACACACCTACACACACACAGAAATACACACTCAACACTATACGCACATACAATCACACATATGTACCTACTCTCGCTCTCACTCACATATTCATACGTACTCAAAAATGGACTCGCACCTATACACACACAAAATTACACACTCACAAGCATATACACATGAAAACACAAACACACATACACAGATGCCAACACACAGTCACACACACCCTTACACACTTATAACCACACAAGTCACACACTCACCCTCACACACACTTACACACATATGAACATACACATGCAGACATTCACACTCTCTCACACACACACTCACCCACAAACTCACCCACAATATTGAATCGATACTCAAACCCGAGCCAACACACTGACACACATCACAAACGCACACCCGTTCCCATCTCACACACACACACGTACACACCCATACACACACACACTGACTCATTCACAAACACTCACAGCCATACACACTCAGATATGTACACGTACACACACCCAAACGTCCACAATCACAAACATAGATGCACACGCTCATTCAGGCACATATTTACAAATTCACACTCAAATGTAATCAGACACGTACAAACACAGAAACACACACAGATATAAACAAACACTAACACACATGCGAACACACACAGGAGACAACACACACACCCCTACCCTCACATTCACACACTCACAGAAAAACACAATCACACTTAAAAAACACACGTGCATACGGAGACATGTGAATACACCCAAGCCAACACAGTAACATACAAATGCACTCATTCACTGACTCTCATACTCACCCACATATCTCCCACTGCATGCACTCACACACATACACACACACGCACACACTCACACCAACGCACACAATAACCAACCTCACACAATCATTCACACTCCCGCACCCAAGTACCAATGCACACTCAATCCCAAACTCACTGACACGCTCACTTGCAAACGCCTGCACATTCTCACACACCTCCCCACACCAAAACACAATGTCACACACTAACTCATTCACACTAACTCTCGCACCCATGAACAAAGAAATTCATGTTCAAATACACATGTACACACAGATGCAGTCACACATTCACTCACATACACCCACCAACACCCCAAAACTCACACTCACCCACACAAGACTCCCTTGCAATCACATGCACACCTACAGAGAAAAAATTCCAGACGCTCGCACACTCACATTTACACTCCCGCACAGTCACTTACACACACATTCAAAACTCACACGCTCATACACCTACACGTTTACACATTTACTCTGTCTCGCACTCACACACAAACACCCTCCAAAGCATTTGAATCCATACTCAGACACACATGCCAACCCACTAAGACACATCACACAAATACACACACTCACCGCTCACATACACTTTCAAACACACACAAACACACAAGCCAACTCACAAAAACAAAATTCTCACATTGACTCTGTCACTCACACTCACACACTCAACACCACATGCAATCACACACACACAGAAACACAAACACACACGGGAATACGCTCTCTCGCATTCACTGAAACACACATTTATGCACCCTCTTACACACCCACACACACAGAAATACGGACTCACAAACATAGGCCCGTACAATCACACCTATGTACCCCGTCATTCACTCACACATCCATACTCACTCACACTCAAAAACAGACTCACACACCCACACCCACACACAGAAATACATACTCACAAATATACGCACATACAGTCACACCTATGTCCCCACTCTTACTCCGACTCACACACTCATACCCACTTACTCAAAAGTAGACTCACACCTATACACACACAAAAATACACACTCACAAACAGGTACATACAACATCACATATGTACCCCCTTTCAGTCACTCAAACATTTATACTCACTCACACTCAAAAATAGATTCAAACACCTACACACACACAAATACCCACTCACAAGCATATACACATACAAACACAAATGCCCACATGCACAGATGACAACACACACTCATGCACACCCATACAAACCCATGAACACCAACACTCACACACCCACCCTCACACCAAACGCATTCACATGCTTTCACACTCACACACACAAACACACACACACCCTTGAATTCATACTCTGACCCATAAGCCAACCCACTAAGACCCATCAGTCACACACACCCACACATAACTCACACACATTGAAATACGTACTGAAACACAGAAGCCAACTCCCACGAATAAAACTCTCACGCAGACTGTCACTGACACACACTCACCGACACATGCTATCAAACGTACACACACAAACACAGACACACTCTCTCACATTCCCTCAAACTCAGATACAAACACCCACACTTACACACTCACACACGCAGAAATACGCACTCACAAGTAAACACACATACAATCACACATAGGTACCCACTCTCACTCTCACTCACACAGTCATACGCACTTACTTAAAAATTGACTCACACCTATACACACACAAAAAGGCACACTCACAAGCATATACACGTAAAAACACAAGCACACATGCCAACACACAGTCACACATTACACACGTACAGAAATACACACTCACATATATACGCACATACAATCACACATTATGCACACCTGTCACTCACTCACACCTTCGTACTCACTCGCACTCAAAAGTAGACTCACACACCTACACACACACAGAAATACACACTCACAAATATACACACATACAATCACACAATTTACCCACTCTAACTCTGACTCACACAGTCATACTCACTCAAAGATAGACTCACACCTATACACACACAAGAATATACACTCCCAGGCATATACACATGAAAATACAAACACACATGCACCGATGCCCACAGTCACACACACCTTTACACACTTATAAACACAGAAGTCACACACTCACCTCACAAACATATGTACATGCCATATCACATATGTACCCCCTTTCAGTCACTCACACATTTATACTCACTCACACTCAAAAATAATCTCAAACACCTACACACACAAATACGCACTCACAAGCCTATGCACAACATACAAACGTAAACACACACATACACAGATGCCAACACACCTGCACACACCCATACACACACTCAAAAGCACACACACATTCACCCTCACACACATATGAACCTACACGTACACACAAATGCACGAGTACAAACACAAACACAACACACAGACACATAACGCAAAACACAATATTGTACACATCACACACCAGCACACACAAAAACCCTTACACAAAAACATTCATATACATACACCCTTGGACACAAGCACTCACACACCAACATACACACTTACACAGTAAGTCACAAACACTCACACTCAAAAATAGGCTCACACACCTACACACACACAGAAATACACACTCAACACTATACGCACATACAATCACACATATGTACCTACTCTCGCTCTCACTCACATATTCATACGTACTCAAAAATGGACTCGCACCTATACACACACAAAATTACACACTCACAAGCATATACACATGAAAACACAAACACACATACACAGATGCCAACACACAGTCACACACACCCTTACACACTTATAACCACACAAGTCACACACTCACCCTCACACACACTTACACACATATGAACATACACATGCAGACATTCACACTCTCTCACACACACACTCACCCACAAACTCACCCACAATATTGAATCGATACTCAAACCCGAGCCAACACACTGACACACATCACAAACGCACACCCGTTCCCATCTCACACACACACACGTACACACCCATACACACACACACTGACTCATTCACAAACACTCACAGCCATACACACTCAGATATGTACACGTACACACACCCAAACGTCCACAATCACAAACATAGATGCACACGCTCATTCAGGCACATATTTACAAATTCACACTCAAATGTAATCAGACACGTACAAACACAGAAACACACACAGATATAAACAAACACTAACACACATGCGAACACACACAGGAGACAACACACACACCCCTACCCTCACATTCACACACTCACAGAAAAACACAATCACACTTAAAAAACACACGTGCATACGGAGACATGTGAATACACCCAAGCCAACACAGTAACATACAAATGCACTCATTCACTGACTCTCATACTCACCCACATATCTCCCACTGCATGCACTCACACACATACACACACACGCACACACTCACACCAATGCACACAATAACCAACCTCACACAATCATTCACACTCCCGCACCCAAGTACCAATGCACACTCAATCCCAAACTCACTGACACACTCAC